>NC_068986.1:61142009-61145376 GCF_001194135.2 Octopus bimaculoides | reverse complement strand
AGTGGAGGATAAAGCATAAGGAGGAATGTGCAATGGATGGTGAACAGCAGGGAAAAAGGTGGAATAAGTGAGAGGAAGAAGGTGGTTGAGGGTGTGTATTTTGGAGAGATTAGAATGAATGGTGGCCCGCATAAGGCAGTAGGAAGTGGTGCGAAGTATGGGCAAGATAGCAGAGGCAGGATGGAAGGTAGGGTGGAAATGGCGGTGGAAACATTTGGGGATGAGGTGGTGGTGAAGGCAGTGACTGAGAAAGTAAACATGACTACAGAAGTGTGTTTTTTTTGAAAATCAGTAGGGTAAGATTAATAGAAAGTTGAAAGCAGCAGAAAGGAAGCATGGTAAGGTGTTTTTTAGGCAGTAGTGATGGAGGAGGAGGAAAGATTTATAATTAGGTATGCTGGATTAAGGAGGAAAAAGGGAGAGAGAAAGGAAGAAAAAAGTTAAAATAGAATGAAAATGGCAAAGTTATTAACATACAGAGTTTAAATATTCAGAATATATATATACATATATATACACACACATATATACAGGGTGTCCCAGAAAGATTTACCCATGTTTAAAACTCTTCCTAAAGAATATTGGTTTAGGTAATATTATCTACATTTTACATATGGATTTGCATATGTCTTTTGCTCATGTGTCTGTTGTTTTGTTTGTCTATAACAGGTTTGTAAGCAAACATGGCATCGAAAGCAAAATGTAACCAGATTGTCACTTTAAAAACAGTTGGAGTGAGCAACAAAGATATAACAAAACAGTTGAAAGTGTGTCATAAAACAGTGTTCAATATCTGTAAATGATATATGGAGTTTGCTACTATCCCTAGCAAGCCAATTCCTGGTAGGAAGCAATCAATTTGTTCCAAACAAACAGTTGAAACTGTGAAGAAGTGAATGAACCAAAATCCCCATAGGAGTGCAAGAAAAACTGCAAAAACTTGATATTTTGAAATCGTCAATGTACAGTATTTTTAAAGAGGATTTAAAGATAACTGCATACAAGAAACAATCCCAGCAGTTAATTTCTGCAGCTTCCATGAAGAAGGGGTAAAACCATGTTAGCTGAGATGAAGCACACTGCTAACAAAGTGCTGATCTGATCTGCTGTGAAGATCTTCAATGTGGAAGCAGATACCAACTAGCAGAATGACAGGCTTTATGCACATAATGCAGGAAACTTGCTTGATGATAGCAGCAGTCATTTACTCCAGCAGAAGCCAACTTCACTCATGGTGAAGGCTGCAGTTGCATCTGATGGGTCGAAGTCTCACTTGATGTTCATCGATGCTGGCATCAAGGTCAACATTGAAGTTTATGTGGAAATGTTAGATGAGAAAGTGTTACTCTGGGTCAGCCCACACATCCAATTTGACACAGGGGTGATGCAAAGAGTATTTCAGTGGTTTTCAGGACAAGACGATATGGCCTTCTTCAAGTCCAGACACCAATCCCATGGATTTTGCTACCTGGTCCATCTTAGAGAGTAATGTTTCTGCTCACTTCTATTCAAATGTGTCAGATCTGAAGAAAGCTCTTCTGTTTTCATGGGTCAATTTGGATGAAGAGGTGGTACGGCACTCATGCAACTCGGTGACCACTCATTTGCAAGCTATGATCAAGTTGAAAGGTGGTCATTTTGAAATGTAATTACTGCAATGGATTGAAAATTTACATTAGAACATGTGCCAAATTTCATTATCCTACTTTTAAGTTTATTATAAATAGTAAAAGAGTAAATTAAGAAATATGAATGGGACAGCCTGTTTACATGCACACACACACACACACACACACACACACACACACACACACATGTGCACGCATGTGTGTTTGCCTCTTACAGTTATATAACATACAAAATTTTGTTTTTGTATTTAATTTGCAGGATTCTTGATGTAAACTTATGGGTTGAAACAAATTTTCTTCAATTTCAATAGAATCATTATGTCAATGATAAACATAGACACTGGTTTAATTTGACTTCTTTATTATTGTTATTAATCTTCAGTTGGATAACTTTCTAATCAACTTACTAATAAATTGTTGGATTAATCATTCAGTTGTATTTGCTGAAGTCCTTTATCACTTTTTGCAACTTCTGCAAAGACATGCTGTCTCTACTCCCAAGTCAGCTTCAGATCTGTCTGTCTTTTATTTTAGGTTTAATATTTATGTAGTCGTATGGATGTGAATGGCAATGGGAGAAGGGGAGAAAGAGAGGGAGAGGGAGAACGAGAAAGAGAAAATGTGTTTAAATAGGCGTTTGCATAGTGTTGTTGGTTCAGTGAGTAAGTGTATTAGAAGAGGGAGTTGAGAGAGATAGAAAGAGAGAGAGAGAGAGATAGAGAGAGAGAGAGAGATAGATAGAGAGAGAGAGAGAGAGAGAGAGAGAGAGAGAGAGAGAGAGTGTGTGTGCATATATGGATGTATGTGTGTTGTTGATTCTGTGAATAGTGCATTTGAGAGAATGTTCGTGTTTGTATCTGTGAAAGTGTATCTGTTTTCATGGGTGGAGTAGTAGAAAGGTTGTTTCTTTGTATTATCTATCTATTGGTCCTGTATTCTTGACTAGATGGTGTGTGTGTGTGTGTGTGTGTGTGTGTGTGTGTGTGTGTGTGTGTGTGTATTGTTCACCTATGCCCTCCAGGAAGATCACAAATAATTTGATTTCATGTGCTATGTTGTTAACATTAAAGAATTTGGTTTGGAATGCTTATTATAGGTGCTGATGTATTTATTGAAGCTGTTGATTTCATTTCAGGAACACTTGCATGATAGTTTATTTTTCCTTGGATCAACTGGCACTGGGGTAACTTTTCATAAACATGCTGATGCTTGGAATGCTGTTGTTTTTGGAAAGAAAAGATGGTTTCTTTATCCACCTAAGAAAGCACCACCTGGAGGTAAGGAAAATATTAAATGAAATCCTAAAATCGAACATAAGTACATGCATACATACATACATACATACATATATATATATGTATATATTTATATACTTACTTGGAAATGGATGCATGGCATTCAATCAAATAATGATGTATGTATGTATGTATGTGCAGGAGTGGCTGTGTGGTAAGAAGCTTGCTTCCCAACCACATGGTTCTGGGTTCAGTCTTCTTGCTTGGCAACTTGGGCTAGTGTCTTCTACTATAGGCCTGGGCTAACCAAAACCTTGTGAATAGATTTGGTAGATGGAAACTGTAAGAAGCTCATCATATATATATATTTTCTTTCCTTGTTTCTTTCTGTGTTCCTTTTTGTGGAAGCGTTAAACTAATACATCTACACCACTTGTCTTTGTCTTTTGTTATTTTGTGAATTCTCCCTATACATATATATATATATATATATATATATATATA
>NC_068986.1:61131065-61135953 GCF_001194135.2 Octopus bimaculoides | reverse complement strand
ATATATATATACATATATACATATATATATATACTAGCTTAAAAGCTGTCCTATCAAGTGGCTTTTAAGCTAGTTCCTGTGGAGGGCTCTTCATTAGGCCTTGGGCCCAACAACGACACTTCATGCATTGAGTACATATTGAATTTTATTAAACTTTTATTAAACAACATTTTTCAAGCAATGAACAATTTTCATCAAAACAATGATATAATTTGTTGACTTGGAACTTATTGCAAAGCTGCATGATAAACAACGGTACCACCACCATCGCCATCACATCTGCCATTCAAACTTCTGATGCCACCACCATCAATAACTTTGACTTTGCTGTCTTCCCCTCCACCATCATTATCACTGTCTTTCATAGCACTTATTCTCACAGCCATTCCTGACCGCCTCAGCTACCACCACCACCACCATGATCACTGCTGCCTCTGCCTCTATCATAACTACAGCTCATACTATTACTATCACACCATTACCATCACAAAAAAGGCTAAATGTGTGTCTAAAAGAATTGTGTTCAGTATGTTAGTTCAGTGTTCAGTCCCTCTTTCCCTCACATACCCACTCTTTCTCTCTCTTATTATTACTCCCACTGCCACCATCAACACTACTACTTTTAACAAAAACATCAACTCTCCCTAAATTTCTTTCTCTATCTTTCTCTCCCTCTCCTTTTCCTTCTCTCTCTCTCTTTCTCTCTGTCTTTACCACCGCCCTCACCGTCTCTATGCCTACTATTAATCTCATCCAGCATGAGCAATAGTAGGAGTGTCAATGAATAGTGAGAGAGAGGGTCGAAGTGTGACACACTGACACACAGAAATTAGTTTTTGCATTGTGTCTTGCAAACAACTCGCACATGCAAGTGCTACCAGTCGAGAACTCTGCATACCAGAAGCCAGCAAGTGTATGGGGTCATCAGGAGAGAATGCGCGCCGTTTCGGGGGCCTACCTTTCGATGGCATCAATGCGCACCGGCCCCCCTCACTGATATGAGGCCCCGTTTGCTAGATCAACTGGTTATTAAAAACAAAGCTCAATATTTCTCTAGCCATCGCTCATCGTCTCTTTTTAACCAAATCCAGTGGTTAACCTTCTCCACTGTATTTTGGATATCACTCATGGTGGTATTTACCTTACGATGAGTAAGGCCTAACGATAACAACAGTCGTCTCACTCTGTGTCCTACAAACCTTCTACATCCAACTTCGGTTGGAAAATGCTCCGTTTTCCAGCCTGCATCTTCACATTTCTCGAGGAGGTTTACATAACGGTCAATCTTTTGAGCCCGCGCGGCGTTCATATTATCTTCATGAGGAACCATTAACTCGACTAGATTTATAACTTTCCTTCTTTCACATCACATTAAAATGTCCGTTTTTTCCATAACTGGGATGGGAAAGAATGCTTGGCACCCAGGTAAATCTGCAGTCACTTCCCAATAGTCGTTTCACTTCTCATTTCTCACAGGAAGTTTCTTGTTCTTTTTCTTGAAACAGATCCACTGACCTGAGCGCACGAAGGTAATAAAATCTCCAGATGGTTCTTTCAACGGTTTTTTTCTGTGTTGTTGAGATGAATTTGGTTCTTCATAGCATTGAAGATAACCTTCAGGACCAGGTTGTGTCTCCATGTTTATCTATTCAATGCTAAGGAACAGTTGGAAAGAATATGTTTCAGTGTTCTGACCTTTCTGCATTTGCATATGTCATTCTCTGAGACGTTCCATCTTACGAGATTCCTAGGTGACGGCAAAACATCATAGGATGAACAAATCAGAAAACTTAGCCGCAATGTCGTCCACTTCCATATTTCATCCCAACGTACTTTCCTCTCAACAACATGTTCTTCCCATCTCTTTATCTGTCCTTGTTGACTACATCGGATCAAATGAAGCTCTCTTCTCTTTGCTTCTCTTGTTTTGACGCTGTTACTAACAACAGATTTGCGTTCGCTCCGCATCATACCTGCAAACGGTTTGAACTGATTTGCGCCAAAACCAAGTCCTCTCCAATGGTTCTGTGTTGCACCCACCATATCTCTGTGTATAAGAGAAGACAAGATGTCATCAGTCTCTGCTTCTGCTTTCGACTTCCTGGCTGTTTTCACCTCTGGTGGGTTACGCCTGATTTCCGTATCCTTCAATTCTCTCAGCATCATCACCATCCGTATCTTCCCTAGTTTGTATATTTCGACTATTGATGCTAGTGGTAACTGCAACGAACCTCTTTTACGATAAAGAGCTGAACTGTTCAACATCTGAGGTAGGCCTAGCCACTTTCTAATGAACATATTACATTTTTGTTCAATGATCTGAACTCATGACAAGGCTACCTCATATATTAAAAGTGGCCACAAAAGTTACAGGTACAAGCCAAACTGCAAGCAACAAATTTTATAGTTACCTGGCAACTTCAAGTTATCAATCGCTGAAAATCCAGCCTCGGCTTGTTTCATGATTTCCATTCCGCGACTTCTATCTGACAATGTTCCAGCGTATACACACCCCAAGCTTTTGACGGGTTCTTCTTTGACTGTTGGAATGTTTCTTCAGTTATTTGAAACTTGAATTCTTTCTGCACTCCCTTAACAAATGTCAGACTACGCGACTTTTTTGCTCTAAACCGCATCCTAGACCACCTCACAAGTTCATCTAATCTCAAGAGGGCATTCTGCATGACTTGTTTATCTGTAGCTAAAAGTGTCACATCATCCATGAAGGCTTTTCTTAGGCGATTGTACATGGGCGATTTGTACCGAAAAATCCACCGCTTTCAAAATCAACTCCATAACTAAGATAAACCATGTGACAGATATTGTACAGCCAGCAGCAATGCCAGTCTCCAATCGGTGCCAATCTGTTGTAAAATCTCCAGCTGTAAACCTCATTTCGAAACTGTCATAGTATATCCTCATTATTTTGATCACTTTGTCTGGAATGTGGAAGTGGTCCATGGCTCTTATCAGTAATTCGTGTGGCACTGAGCCATGTGCATTAGCTAGGTCAAGCCATACCACGTTCAGACTTCTCATTTTCTCCTTGGCATCCTGGATTGCTTTCCAAATCGAAAAACAATGTTCAACACATCCAGGGATCCTGGGGATTCCGGCCTTTTGAACAGACTCATCAACATACCCATTATTTTGTAAATGTGTCACTGTTCTCCTGGAAAGAATTCCCATAAAGTTCTTGCCTTCCACATTCAATAAGGATATCAGCCTGAACTGTTTTAAAGTCTTTGCATTGGCCTCCTTCAGCAGGTATATACCTTCTGCCTTACACCAATCCTCTACTAGAGTCTCTTCACGCCACAGTTGCCGGAGTAGGACAAAGAGCTTCTTTCGCAGACGATTGCAATATTTATAGACTTTATATGAGACGCCATCACCTCCTGGAGCACTCTTTGCTCTAACTTTTCTTACGAAATCATTCACCTCTCTCTCTGTGATGTCCCCAATTTGGAATTCGATATCAGGTTCTGAGAGATGGTTTAGCCCATGTAGAGGTGGCAGTGGCCGATTACGGTGCGGATTGCTGTAGGTTTCTTTGACATGAGCATCCAATTCTTCTTTCGTGCACAATAAAGAACCACTCTTCGGTTCAGTGAATAGCTTCTTAGTAAACCTGTACGGGTCCTTCAGAAACTGCCCCCGAGTCCTTTTACTCTCCTTTCGATGCTCATATCGGTGTATATGTTGTTGCACATAACGACATTTCCTTTTCAAATCGTTATACAGCAGTGCGAGGCCAGGTTTGTCATCTTCTGCAGCACATTTCCACCGCTTTCTTAGGCTGGTCTTTTCCTTCCTCAACTGTTTCATTTTCCTGATCCTCCTGTTTGGTCTACACTTTCCTTTCGCTAATCGGATATTCTCTTTCAGTCCTAACAATTCTTTCTCTGTATTGTAAATTGAGCATGTTAATTTTCCCAGTTTCTCCACTGTAGAGCCTGTCATTTTATAAAGAGCTCGACATACCTTGTTTTCAAACTCTTTATATTTCTCTTTCTCATTAGCAGCAGGCCACAAAACCCTCGGTCTCCTCCAAGTACTATCTGATACACCAGACTCATGACTTGCAGTTTTCTGATGGGAAGAAGTCTTTGCTGTAACATTTATCGATCCACTATGGTTTGCGTCCGGGGATGATTTGCCACGTGTTTTATGATCAGATGATCTACACTGCTCTGTCTTCTTCTCACAAGTCTTTCCCTGATGTATCTTCAAGCCTCTTATAGTTGCAAAGGTTCTACAGCACAGCTTGCATCCAAAGTTGTTTGCACTTCGTTCGCTGTTCGAATGAATAGCCGTACTCGTATCCAAGGTCGTATCCGTGTCAATTGGGTTTGATTGTTTCTCGACTCCCCCTTCTCTGTCAATCATGGGGCTGTCATTCTCTTTCATAGTTGTTACAATATATTACAAAGGCGAGGATTGTAAGTCTGCAGCCTTCGCCAGTCTCTCCTGGTGTCGATAGTCTTTCCTATTGTCTGCTCGTCTTTCCGAGTAGTCCTCTTGTCTTTCCAAGATACCTAACCGTCTTTCCGGTCTGTCAGTGGCTACCTACCACAAGGTCTTAGATGTCTTGCAAACAACTCGCACATGCAAGTGCTACCAGTCGAGAACTCTGCATACCGGAAGCCAGCAAGTGTATGGGGTCATCAGGAGGGAATGCGTGCCGTTTCGGGGCCTACCTCTTGACGGCATCAATGCACACCCTCACTGATATGAGGCCCCGCTTGCTAGATCAACTGGTTATTAAAAACAAATCTCAATATTTCTCTAGCCATCGCTCATCGTCTCTTTTTAACCAAATCCAGTGGCTAACCTTCTCCACTGTATTTTGGATATCACTCATGGTGGTATTTACCTTACGATGAGT
>NC_068986.1:61128300-61130579 GCF_001194135.2 Octopus bimaculoides | reverse complement strand
ATATATATATTAGATATATATATATATATATATATATATATATATACATATATATATAATACACACACACACACATATGTATCATCTGAAATATATAATATATATCCATCACGGCTTATCTTACCAGTTGGTTTCATGCAATGAATACAATGGAGTGTTAGGTAACAATCCGATTATATAACCTTACGCTCATCAGAGTTAGCTGATATGGAAGGAAATATGGTGAATGCTCTCTATTGTCGGAGGTGAATTAACACAACTGATTAGCGGCTGATTTGAAAAAGTGTGGTGAAATGAAAAAGGGCCTGGGGATTAGGTTAGGAGTTATGCCCTTTTGTTGGGTTTGCTGTAAGGCCGGTAAGAGCCATCTTAAAGCATTTATGGGGGAAGTGTGCATTATTAAATATGATGCTCTTGTGGAGATGGGGTGTATGATATGTGTAGTGGTGTCATGTGCGTAATGTTTTCAGAGTTGTAGGCATATGTGGCTGTGTTTGTTGGTCTGTTTTCTTTCTGTAAAGGATAAGGTCGTGGGTGGAGGTTATGTTAGCATGTGGTGTGTAATGTGTGTGTGGTCGGGTACAATGTGTGAAGGGGTATATGTTGGGGATGGTGAGAAACAGTCTGTTTTGTGGTGTGTCCACCTTACAGGTGTGTGTGTGTATGCATGGGTGCATTAACGTATGCTTTGGTCAAATTCTTTGCCAATCCTGGGGGCATTGGTGGACGGTCGAGGCCAGGGATCTGTGACTGCAGTCATGTTGGAGATGCAGGTATGATAGGATGTACTTCCTTTCATGTGGGCAGGGATTAAACACCTCACTCCTGCTATCCAGGTAAACATCTGGGCATTGGGTACCCTTTAAAAGTGCTCTCTTCTCAGCCAGGCATAACCTGCACATCCTGCTGCTATTGAAGTACCACTTGCATTTTTCCAGGATCTTCCACTTTATGCTGTACTCTGTGGTGCTTTCTTTCAAAGGCCAAACATGTTTGGCTTGGGTTGTTGTGCTACATCTCTCTGGGATATTGAAGGAGGACTTGTGGTTGTTAAAGTGGGTTCTAAAAGGGCCTTCTGTTGCTCCCACATACTTCTGCACACTCGGTTGTCTATTTGGTCCTGTGGCTGTTACCTCTGCTTTGTATGTTACTGCCTCCATGTTGCACTGGCTATTCAGTGGACAAGTTGTGTTACCCCTGCATGAGCATCCTGTCTCTGCCTTGGGTGTAGCCTACCTACTAAAATCATTTTTACATTAGGTGCACAACTAAAGGATAGTCTCAGGGTATTTCTATTACATATTTTATTGAATCTATTAATATGGGGAAAGTGCTTATCAACTTAACTAAGGAAGATCTTACCTACTATGGTCTTAATATTTAAAGAGAAGGGCAGGGTGAACCACAGCACTTTCTGGTGGTGCTTTCTGTTGGGGGAGCGGTTCTACAGTCTGGCATGTAATTAATACTATCCCTGAAACCACTGGCTGCCAGAGCCTGGTTGTAGTAAGGGGCAGCAGCATCAAAGATCTCTTTGCTTGAAGATAAGCTGGGGATGCTCATGCTGACACCCTTAACTAGGTTCCTGTACACTGGCTGGATGGCAGGAACCTGTGCTTATGTAAGACAGCTTCTCATTTGGTTTTCTAAAGGTCCTATAGGCAACACATACCAGGTCCAGGGTCACATCAAGGAAATCTACTGTTTCAAGGTTAGTCTCTATCGTGACCTTCAGTCCAAGGGAGTTCATGGTGCTTGTGAGGTCCTTTCTGAGCCCGGCCATTGGTCCTTCTTGATATTGCCAGCATGTCATCTCTGTAGAGTCCAAAGCTAGTTGAAGGGAATTTCTTTTTAAGTGTATTTAGGATGAGGGAGCCCTCTGGGTTAGTACATTTGGCCTAAGCTGATCCCTTACTGAAGAGTAGGGTTCTTCTGGCATGCATGATAATGCATATGTCCTCATCACTGACTTCAGTGTGGGCCTTGGCAAAGTCCAATGCCTTTTAACAGGAGGTCCCTTGATATAGATGGATAAAAATTCACTATATCAAATTGGGTAAATCTAAAGATCTACCCCTACCGCTATTGGCCTTAAACCATGTAATGACCTCGTTGGTGTAGCACCAATATATATATATATATATATATACATATATATATATATATACCGGAGTAGCAAAACTGTCCGATGAAACTCAGAGTAACGGTTTTTTTGTTATATTTCTGCTGCTTTTAAATAAAGTATATATATATATATATATATATATATATATATATAT
>NC_068986.1:61125863-61128215 GCF_001194135.2 Octopus bimaculoides | reverse complement strand
ATATATATATATATATATATATATATATATATATATATATATATATATATAAATGCACTTAGCAACCACCCTAACTTTATAAAAAGAGGACTTGTACAAGGCATCAGCAAAAGAACGTCATATCTCTCATCCAACAAAGATATCTTTAATAAGTATAAGAAATTCTACAACAGGGCATTAGGAAAAGCAGGTCATAAGCTAAAAATTAAGTACCTTTACTCGGAACCCTATAAAAATAACCCAGATAACAGAAATGTTCAAAATTATGATAATAGGAATTATATCCAAAATGACTATAATAATCACAAAAGCAATAAAAACAACAATAATAGGAATAATAGTAGTAATAACAAAAATAGTAGGAAGAATGATAAGATTCATCATAAGATTAATGACAACATTAAATATGATAACGATAGAAATACTAATAATGGGATTGATAACAATACCAAGAAAAATAATAACAATAAAAATAAAAATAACACACCTCGAAAAACTAATAAAGTCCCTGTTAGAAGCAATAATAGCAATGTAAATAAAATAAATAAATTGTACAGGAACAACACCACTAAAGCTGATAGTAATAGTAATAAAAATAACAATAGAAAGGAGAATAATAATTATAACCATAACTTTGCGATCTACAATAATACTGAGGGCAGTTTCTACACCAAAAACAATAATATTAAAAATAAACAGAATAAAGATAACATCTGGCAAATAATCCCTTTCGTGATGCAACTAAAAACCAATATAGTTAAATCTATAATGAGACTTATAAATAAGCACTTCAATATGAATACCAAATACTCAGAAATCTTAAGTAATAAAATTAGAGTAGGCCATAGCCTAACCAACAACCAAGCTGCTATTATAGTCTCTATCAACAATAAAAAGCTAGATGTCTTCTATGAAACTAGGAAGAATAGCAATAAAAGGCACAACAACCAATCGATTGATATAATAAGTGACCCCCAAATAACTCTCCCTCTAAAAATTCGGACAACTACCTTATAAATAATAATCCCCCTCAACATGTCATAGGCACAGACAATCTTACTAATCTATGTGGTTGCAGAGATAAAATACTTGTGAATTCTTAAATAAATGTAAAACTAAAAACGTAATCTACCAATGTGATGTACTGTCAAATAATTACAAGAAAATTTATATTAGAGCAGCTAAAAATGAAATGAAGCTTAGATATAATTCTCATCGCTCAAGTTTCAGAAATAAATAAAGTGAACTCTACTGGATTAAGTGGTTACATCTGGAAACTGAAAGACAACAACATTAATTATAGATTAGAATGGCGTATCCTAGCCAAAAATCTTTGTATAACCTTAATAATAATCGCTGTAATTAATGCATAAATAAGAAATTCTTCATTTTAATGGCCAAATCAAGATTACTTAATAAATGACACAAGAAAAATTTAACATGTTTGAATAAAGATAAATTCTTATTCTCTAAATACCACTAATACCTACATTACAGGTTATTAGCTGACCTACCTAACATCTTATTACCTCCCCGAACCATCCCACTCACCACAGAGCATAATATAACATCAAATCACAATTCTAATTTGAATTACCCTGATTAACCGAACTATCTATTTAAAATCTACGTTGTATGCTCGGGCATATAATCCCCGATAATATATTCACCTTCAAGCTAGATTGCCGACTCACATAGCACATTATATTTTAATTGATTTTAATTGATTTTTTTATTGATTTTATGTACTCTATCTTTTTTATTATTCCTGTACATAGTCCATATATACATTGTCGTACTAACTTTAAGAAGCATCCTTAGTTTTTAATAGGGCATTATTTGTAATCATAGGGACTAACCTAGCAGTTACAAATAGCATTGTATATTACAATTAACAAAACCGGATATCTCCACCAGGTATAACTCTTTCAACTAACACCGCTGGTCAACTAGTTATTTTTCCCACTTACTGCTCCATTCATCTAATTGAAGAAACATACATGCACGTGGAACCCAAAAAGTCACTAAAATGTAAGCCTAAAGACTTAACAAACTTTTTCTTTTTCCTTTCTTTTCTTTTTTCTCCTATTTATATTCTTCTAAATCATTCTGACGATGTTTGTTAAATGGAACAAGATAAATGCAAATTTACCTCAATTTGGTAAACAGAAACAGCTGTAAATGGTTCTGAACTACAATATGACTTTTTAATACCTACTATGACTTTTTAATACCAATGATCAACTTCTCATTGTTAATTATTGGTCCATTTCTTTTCTTGTATATATATATATATGCATACATATATATATAATGTGTGTGTGTGTATGTGTGTACACACACACACACACA
>NC_068986.1:61120977-61125791 GCF_001194135.2 Octopus bimaculoides | reverse complement strand
TATATATATATATATATATATATATATATATTGGCCTTAAACCATGTAATGACCTCGTTGGTGTTGCGCCAATATGTACGTATGTGTATATATATATATATGCATACATATATATATAATGTGTGTGTGTGTATGTGTGTACACACACACACACACACACATATATATGGATCAAAACAGTTTCAATCAAGTATCTTGGTACTTTACGTTTCAAAGTGTGATGCTAATCCTCAGCTATTGGAAATTTGAATGAGAGATCAGCTGGAAAATTGTTATTACTGGAACGTGGGCTGGAGTTGTTCAAAAAAGGTCACACGATGTCACAGTTTTATGTTGGTATTTCAGTGACAACAGTTACTTGGGAAATATCGTATGGTGAACAGGAAATTGACTGCATGGTGGACAAGAATTGGCCACGTCATTGAAGGGGAAGTATGAAGGAGTGGTGTGATGTGTGAGTATATACATTCAGGAGTTGTACAAAATAATGGAAATACTTAGCATCATAGCATCATAATTTTGAAATATCTATAAAACTGTCAAAAGCTTGTTTACTTTTATGTTTTTTGATTTATTATAATAGTTGCTTAACATGTTTTGTTAAAATTGCTGTTTCTTTTCAGATATCATCAGAAAAGGGTAATTAAAATTACAGATCTATCAGACTTTCAAAGAAGTCAAATTGTTGGTGCTCATATAGCTTTCTCTTGAAAGTAATGACAATCTTTGAGAAAGAGGGGAAAAACCTCCTTGTTGAAACAAAACTCCGCAAGGAAAGCAAAAGTTTCAGATAGGGGCTGTCGGACTCTTATGCAAATTGTTAGAAAGGATCACAAAAGTACAGCTCCCAAAATTACTGCAGAGTTTAATGATCACCTCGAGAACCCAGTTTCCACAAAACTGTTCGCCAGGAGCTGCACAAAGCCGGATTTCACAGGAAGGCTGCAATCAGAAAAATACTACTTTCAAAAACAAATGCTGCAAAGCCTTTAGAGTGGAGTAAAAACCTATAGAATTGGTCCCTAGAGGAGTGGAAGAATGATATTTTCTCAGACGAGTCATCCTTTACCTTATTTCCAACCACTGGCTGAGTATACATGCGGAGACAGCAAAAAGAAGCATGTGACTCAGACTACCTTCTTCCAACTGTTAAACATGGAGGAGGATCTGTGATGATCTGGCAGGCTATATCTTGGAAAACTGCTGGCCCAATGGTTTCTCTTCATGACAGAATTAATAGTAAAGACTATTTAAGCATTTTATCTGATCAAATTTATCCTATGGTTGCGGAACTGTTTCCGGAGGGAAATGCAATTTTTCAGGATGATAAGGCACCAATTCACACAGCTAAAGTTGTTACTGAATGGCATGAGGAACATTCTAGTGAAGTTGAACATCTTATCTGGCCACCACAGTCCCCAGATCTCAATATTATTGAATATTTATGTTGCATTTTAGAAAAACAAGTAAGGAGCCGATATCCTCCACCATCATCACTACAAGAACTGGAGACTGTTTTAGGTGAAGAATGGATAAAAATTCCTTTGGAAACAATTCAAACTTTGTATGAGTCCATACCTTGTAGAATTCAAGCTGTAATTACTGCCAAAGGCAGTCCTACCCCATATTAAAATACTTGTTTTGAAATTTTAAGGTGTTTCCATTATTTTGTCCAATCCCTGTATATATGTCTACATAACAGCCTACTATCAACCCTACCTGTGTATATATAAGCTGTGGGTATTGGGGTATGACTACCTTCTAAGTATATTTCCAATTTAGTACTGGGTATGTTTCATTTATAAGGACGTATTCCTGTATTTGTCTGAGTGTTGGGTCTTTCAGGTACTTGGATAAAATGCAGATGTCAAGTTGACCCAGTGTGCCTCCATGTTGGTCTTTGACATGTTGATAGCATATGGAGGACTGTTTTTTCATTGTCATATTGTCTCAAATGTTCATTTAGTCTTTCCACAATGCCTCTAGATCTCTCACCTTTGTATATCATGTTCTTGTCTTTATAAGCACCTTCTATGTACCTTATGCAGTAGACTACATTTCTAGTTCTATAGTTAATGCCAGGGTTAATCTTACATACCATGCAGTTTTCATTGGTACATGTGGTATTCTCATAGGAGTACATCCTACATAGTTGTGATTTGATGGAGCTCCCTCGCTTTTCAACCATCTTAATGTTGAATTTGGCCTTCTTCAGAGCTTTTCTAAATCTTCGGGCTAGTTCTCCAGGGGCTGTGGCTCCTACAAACACCACTCCTTGATATTTGTCGGTCTTCTACCTTGTGTTCATCCTGTTTTCTTTGTCACAAACACTTTGTATCCTATTCCAGTCTTTACTTCTATATCTAGGACAGGTACCATTGGTTTCATTACATAAAATGTTATCTAACTTCTTTCTAGCTCCCCTGTATACCCATACCCTATCTTTCTGATCATATCCAAAGAATTGCATGCGGTGCATGAAGTTCTGTACATGTTTCCTTGATTCATAGTGTTTGTATAGTGGGGACACGTTATTCATTATTCTAACTCAGTCTGCTAGCATTATGTTGATTTTCATGTTGTGTAACAAAGCTGAGTTCTTGTGAATAACATATTTAGAAGCTAAAGGTTTCATGTAATAGAGGTGGAGGAGCTGCACTCTTTTGTTCACAGTCTCTAACCAAAGTTCAGTATCAAGGACAGGGAGTCTATTGTTAGGGTACCTAATGGGGTAATCTATAGTTACCTTGATACTTTGGTGGATGGAGTTAGCTACATGCTGGATGCTCTCCCTTATACCACTATACCCTTCTCATTAACCCTATTTGTCTCCGATGACGGAATATCCCATACTCTGGGATATCCCATAAACAGTTGTAAGACTTCGAATTTTTTCCAATAATAATAATGTATATGACTTGAGATGTTTGCCTTACCTTAACATTTGTTGTTCTCTTTAACAATTATATATCCGTTACATTGGAAATCTGCAATGGCTCCATAACTACCATCTCAGCTATAACCTTGAGACACACATGTAAAGAAGAAAGAAAAAATTTTGTGAATGAGTTTCACATCTCTGATCTACTATCAAAATTTGAGGAAACCATTAATAGATAAACAAAAACAAAATCAAAAATCATGTACATATACATAAGTCTATACCATCTATATGTATAATTCTTAAAATAGATACCTTTCTTATCAACAATTTTATAGTGCAGACTGTTATAAAGCAGTCCTTTGCCGCTGTTGCATCTGTCCTTGTATGACAGACAATGTTATATTCCGAAGTCGTTGATAGAATGTTTCTATCTAGTACTGTACGACCTCCAGTCGGACAGTGTTATTATCCTCAAAGGGTTGAGTTGTTATAACATCCACTCAGTATCACAGTATAACCACAATATCAGCACAGACATGACCATCAACACAGTCTACACATACTCTCATACTCTATGTATTCTGTAGATACTGGCTGATGTCACTTTACTTATAGTTGGGATCATTCCACTCATCATGTTGGAGTGGTGTGCCATTATTACTAATTCCCTACAATATCTCTCCTTTTGAGTTTTTCTTAGGAAGTGTAATTTTATTTAGCAATAATATTTTTCACCTCACCTCACATTTTTAATTTTTTTTTACGGGCAATTTAATATTTTTTTCTCTTGGCATCTATTTTCAGGAGCTCTGTATGTTTTCTTTTCTTTTCACTTGTATGCCTGGGTTCAATCACCGGCAGTGGCATTGGTACTTGGAATGTATTGTACAACCATTCCATGTGTTCCTCCAACTTCTTTGGTTTGCTTTCCATGAATCAATTGGTTCCTGTGTCTCTTTTGTATGCATTTTTTTACTTTTTACCCAATAAAACATTTTACCTATGCATGTGGTAATTATGCTATCTTCCCAACTCTGTTTTATAGTCTTGTATGCCCTCATATACACCTTTTCACCAGCTTTATAGAATCTTGCTATGTCTTCCCTGGCACTTTTTCTTTTCTTGCCAGGTAGCAATTTATCAAAAACTGATTTTACTTTCCTTGCAAACATCAGCTCCACTGGTGAGCTACCTGCTGGTGTATTCGGATTTGATGTTATACAGTACCCTCTTAAAAATTGTTTTAAAGCTACCTTATCTATGCTTTCCTTATTTGATTTTCTAAGCTCTTTTGAAGGTATTGACAAAGTGTTCTGCTTGTCCATTAGATCTGGGATGGTATGGCACCATAGTTATATGTTCTACTGTGAATATTTCACAAGATTTAAAAAATTCTTTAGACACAAATTGCATTCCATTGTCAGACACTATCTTATCTGGGATGCTAAATCTTGCAAACAATTCGTGTAAAAAATTTGATGAGGTTGGTTTTTTCAGGCCATTTTGAAAAATTATTAACTACTACTAATAAGACCTGCTGCATCGATGTGTAGTCTCGACCATGGAACATCTACTTTTTGAGCATCATCATCATCATCATCATCATCATCGTTTAACGTCCGCTTTCCATGCTAGCATGGGTTGGACGATTTGACTGAGGACTGGCGAAACCAGATGGCTACACCAGGCTCCAATCTGATTTGGCAGAGTTTCTACAGCTGGATGCCCTTCCTAACGCCAACCACTCAGAGAGTGTAGTAGGTGCTTTTACGTGTCACGCGCACGAAGGCCAGTCAGGCGGTACTGGCAACGGCCACGCTCAAAATGGTGTATTTTATGTGCCACCCAAACAAGAGCCAGTCCAGGGGCACTGGCAACGATCTCGCTCGAAAATCCTTACACATGTCATGGGCACAAGTGCCAGAAAGGC
>NC_068986.1:61098371-61118829 GCF_001194135.2 Octopus bimaculoides | reverse complement strand
TATATATATATATATATATATATATATGGGAGAATATACAAAAAATAACAACAGACGAGGACAGGTGGTGTAAATAACAAAAGTATATATTAGTATGACGCTCGGGAATACGGAAAGTCTTTGACGTTTCGAGCTACGCTCTTCAACAGAAAGAATACGGAGACAAGGAGAAAAACACGGAGAAAAAAAATTGAATAGTGTTCAGTCAACGGTCAAATATATATAACTCTGTGTGTATACATGTATGTATTTGTGTGTATATATGTATTTCTAATTATATATGTATATATATAAGGGTGTATACTTGTGTATATTTATACCCATGTACATGTGTGTTCGTGTATGTGTTTGTGCGAGTGTGTGGATGCACATTTTTAGTGTGTTGCACTCATGATACTAAGATTGAGACACAAACACATGTATATACACACATACACACACAGGCATGCACAGAGACATCCTGACCTCGGAGACCAGTCTTAAAAACCACTGAACCATGACAGACTAGCCCAGAAACATAAGAATCCTTTTAATTCTACATTGCTCTTCCTTCTTCCCACCCCAACCAGCCTCCCACACTGTCCCTTAAAATAGCAAACATGTTAAATTCTTAAATATATCTCCTTCTGGGTATATATATACTACCAAACACTTTATTTACTTTTTATCTTGGGTAATATTTTTGTGAATGGTACATTTCGTTTTGATTTTAATATGTCTTCCACTTTCTTTTACTGTGATTTTGTGTTTCAGTTCCTCAGTCGCATTTGAACCTTTAACTGAGGCAACTATATTTCTACACAAAGCACTTATGGACTTATTCCATAAATTGAATAGTTCTGTAGTGTAGAATCTATGTTCAGCATCAAGTATTGAAATGGCTGCATGTATATTATTAGAAGAATTCTTACAAAGAAGAAGAATAAATTTAAGAACTATATATTTACTACATAAAAATATATTTTATTCATTGGTTGTTGACGAAATATAATCAAAATGTAGAATCTAGTTGAATTAAGTAATCTATGCAGCGAAGTTCAGAAATGTAGAAATAACAGCTAAGTGGTGGTTTTCAGTCATGTGGCATAGAGAAATAGACAGGCATAGCAACAACGTGAATGGCTCAGAGTCTAGTTGACTAAGAAGCAAAGAGCAGGGCAAGCAAGCTGTTTTTATTAATGGAACACTAGACATTCTAGAAACTTCCAAGAGAAACATGAAGCTTCTTAAATAATTAAAAATTACTTCTCATGACGTTGGTGTTTTGAGAAACTTATTAAAGGGAGATTACTCTATAAAACTTCTTGCAAGATAGATCATTCAGCTATTAGCTACGGACCACAGACTACTACAGTTCTATCCATTCTGTGTAAAATTAATTAAGTGAATGTCTAAATGCATATATCTTAGCCTTTTTCATTTGACCTTGAAATGTTAGGTTAAATACACATTCGCCGATAAAATATATTCTTTTACCAGCAACACTTTGTGCTACCTTTTTAGATTTAATTTCTGATTACCAACATATTTCCATGTTTATTTGTTTATAATAGTCATGTCACTACCCATGTCGAACTTCAATTTTACACTTGTATTTTTAATTTTCACATAAACGATGATGATATATGAATTTTTTGTTTTTCAATGACAAACTATTTATTCTTTAACCTTTTTTCTGATGTTTTATCATCTTTGTTCTACAGTATGACTTTATATACCCTATATTTCTACAACAAAAACACTGTTTTTTTTAAATGGACAGTTTTTTCATAGGTGCATACCATCACATGCAAAACATGGATTTAAATCCTGATGTTTGTCATGTCTTTTACAAAACACTTTATCTCTATTTGCCCTATTCCACGCTGGCTTTACTTGGAAACAATCTTTACGTTCAATTTCCTCTGTGTTGTGTCTTAATTTAAGTATCCTTTCACATTCTTCAGACACTTTTTTCTGGGTTACATCCTGGCTTTGCTCCAACTTTGCGAGAATTCTAGTTCTGGCTTCTGCATCCTTTATGGTAGTTAGTCTATCTATGGTAGTTAGTCTATCTATTGTGCCATTAAACTTTACACCAGATGGTTTTCTTGGGAGTACAAAATTACTGTATCGTTCATATCCTGTTGGTGCCAGTTTTCTCAAGATTAAGCAAATTTTCATCTCATTGTCCCAATCTTTACATTCTTTCTTGAAGATTTGCAATCTTCTGCAGTATGCTTTGAAGGTAACTCCTTTGTCAGATTCATATTTGAATTCAGTTATTGAATTCACAATATAGTCTGGCGAGAACACTTTTTCTGGCTTTCTTGATGACTTCAGTAATTGCAACATTTGTTACTATAATATTAATTATTGTTGTTGTTGCTTCTGTTGTTGATCTTGCAGTTGTATCTGCTGTTGTTGTTCTTTCAATTGTTGTTGTTGCTGTTTTTGCAACTCAAGCAAACTGGCCAATAAATCTTCCATAGTTTTATGATTTTTTGTAAAGTTTACATAACAAAAACTTTGTGAGTTTGTTAACTCCATTACGAGTTTCTATTAACTCTACATGAATTGGTTAATCCTCATTGAGTTTATCAATTTCTCATGTGTTGTTTAAATCCTCTTCAAGTTTCTATTAACTCCACTTGAATTGGTTTATCCTCATTGCCACTGTTATAAAGCAGTAATTTGCCATCTATCCTTGTATGATGGTTGTCACTCTGACAGATATTGTTATATTCCGAAGTCGTCAATAGAATGTTTCTATTTACATCCCCCCAGTCATACAGTGTTATTATCCTCAAAGAGTTGGATCATTATCACAGCATAATCACTATATTAGCACGGACATGACCATCAACACAGTCCACACGTACTCTCATACTCCTTGTACTCTATTGATACTGGCCAACATCACCTTACTTATAGTGACTGGATCATTCCACTCATCATGTGGGAGGGGTGTACCATTATTACTAATTCCCTACAACACAGACAGGCTGTATTTTACCTTGTCACTGACACTAGAGAAGTTATCTCTGACAAGACTAGAATCTCCTCTCTCCTTTACATCACTTCTGTTGCTTGTTTGTTTTTGACATAGTTATTTCTTATCACCAATAACTTTAAATCATGAACTGGGCATATTTCAGTTTGTCACTGGTACTAGAGAGGTTGTACCCAACATGACTGTAGGGTTCTTGGCTATCTGTGTCACCTCTATCTGTTTCTTCAATTTTTTTAATGAATGTATTTGTGTGTATCTATTAATACATATATATATTCTTGTATGTATTCATGTATACATGTATGTATATATGTATATTTAGTCACACATGTCCAAGACATTTGCCCAAACAAATAAAATACTAATAACAGTGAAGATAAAAGTTGCATAGGAGAAATTTAAAGTGAACATGTGGGAATCACTTTTTCTAAATTTAATTTATTAGTTTGGTGTGTCTACAGACTAAAGATTAAAGCCTTTTACTTGAAAATACTAATAAATTAAAACTTTTGTTTGTCTTGTAATTCTAAAGGAATTCCATTTGGCTTTACAATTCTGGAATGGTTTGATACAATTTACCCAACTTTGGATGAAAGCAATAAACCTATAGAGTGCATTCAAGAAGCTGGAGAAATCCTTTATTTGGTAAGTCTTTTACATTTTTAAACAAGCATCTTCATGAGGGGAGGTGTAGTAAAAGTGCTAAGTATAAATGTGTTTATATATATATATATAACACATAAATCTGAAAATGTGCATGACCACATACTACATACAACATAACATTCTTCCAGCCTAGCATCATATGCTCACATACTTTGAACTAAGATTTTAAATGCTTTCTCCCTAACATCCAATCAAAACATTTTTCACTTATACCCAAAACCAGCCACACTGACAACAGCATAATCATTAAACGGTGATTGCCTTTTCCCCTTATGTTCATTCAACCTATGAGAGCCAATGAGGGAACCTTTATATGTCATTCTAGCTGCTAGAAACAAGAACTAAATCCTTCTCAAGCCTGTTACCTTAAATAATGGAAGATACAGTGAACACTGTAATTTTGGATATTATTAAAAAGCAGGATTGTCACAACTCGAATGCTTTTGATCATAGCTCTGCTTAATCATGACTGACCTGGGACCAAACTACTACAGCAACACTGCCATGAAATATAAATGACATCTCTCCGAAGATGATTAATAAAAAAAACTGAAATCTCAGCTTATTCTTTTTTATTAGGTTCTTAGAAAAACAAATGTATCTTTTTACCCACAGTTTCAAAGGGTTGTTAGAATCCACAAGGGACTTGATATAGATTTGGCTAAACCTCTTATATTTAATCAAATATTCCCTTGCATAAATGAAGGGCAATATTAATCTTATGCATGCATGCATGATGGATATTGACTTGTGATTTAAACCACTTCTTAACCCTTTATCATTTAAACTGGTCATATCCAGTCAAAATTTAGTACATACTTTATGTTCAAACTAGTCAAATCTGACCCTGCACAGCTACTCTACAATGTCATTCTAAAAATAAACTACCACATCATCAAACTCTTGAAGCTACAAGATAATACATGATTAATTCAAAACAATGTGAATAAATAAGCATTACATTTGACAGAATAATATTAATGCTAAAGGGTTAAACTCATTTCATTGTAAGAAACTCTTTACATTTGGTTTCCTTAAGGCCTGCAAGGAACTTGCAAGTCATTCTACATGGATTACAAGTTAGTGTTCCAGTAACAACCTGACTGTCTTGATCTTCAGATCTATAATGTCAAATGTGTCCATTGGCTGACCTATATACTGTTACATAAAGTGCATGAGAGATCATGCCAGATAAATAGTGTATTTCTATAACTACAGTTGTGGCTAAATAAGTCTGCTTTTGAGAAGCAGACATGACCACACTGGTCACATGAAAGAGATTATCATGCTTCTCTCAGGGAGAGGATTTATATTTTCTATATATTTACCAGTGTGTTTTAACTCAGTAAATACATACATACAGCTGTGGTGCATCATAGATGCAGAGTAGTGAACAACTACTACCAAAATATATTATAACTGAAATACGTGAAACAGAGATTAAAATGCAAGGTACCTGTTGACAACTCACCTGATGAGACACATCTGCATGTATGATGCACCACAACTGTTTGTACAGCATCTCACATGTGAGGCACTGGTGCACGGTGGATTGAAACGATTATAGGGAATAATAAAGAGTTTCATGAATACCATTTTCTTTCTCTCATATTTTATAAACTCTATTGACACAAAGGAATTTCTTAAGTTAATCCACTCACATTTAAATCCATACTCTTGATAACATCAGGTAGCCAAATACAATGTACAAGCTTTAAACAGCAGACTACAAGGAGTATCCCCCAAATTAAAATTATTAATTATATAACTAGGTGTGTAGTAAGAAGCTTGCTTCCAAGCCACATTGTTCAGAGTTCAGTTCCACTGTGTGGCACCTTGGGCAAATGTCTGTTCTATAGCCTCAGGCCAACCAAAGCTTTATGAGTGGATTTGGCAAACAGAAACTGAAAGAAGCCTGTTTTATATATATATATATATATATATATATATATATATATACAGTATCTCACAGAAGTATGTACACCCCTAAAAAATTCCAGTAAAATTGCCATTACTCTGATAATATCAAAGGGAATCAAACAAAATTTATACTGAATGAAATATATTATACATGCAAACATTATACAAATTTGGAACACAAAACAATAAACATTTTCAAAGATAAGAATGAAATATTAATTTTCAAATGTTACAAAAATATGTACTCCCTAAAGGAAATTTGCTATATTCAATATTTTATCCACATTTTTTTTACTAAATTCAGATATTGCTGATAATTTCAATTCTAATAAATTAGTTCTCCTGGCATTTTAGCACTTGTCATTGTTATTGCATCTGCAGGAATTCTGATTAGTGAACTGTGGTGAAAATCTTGTTCATTGTGATTAAAATGGCACCAGAAAGAAAAGAATTGTCTGAAGATTTGAAGAAAATCATTTCTAATTTGCACAAGAATGGTTTAGGATACAAGTTAATTAGCAAACATATTAGAGTAAACACAGTTGCCAAAGTAATTCAGAAGTTTAAAGCTATTGTATGGCTAAGCAATAAACATCATCCAGGTCGTCCTTCTATTTTGACTGTGTATGATATTCACCACATCCAGCATTGCATGATGGATGATAGGTGTTGTACCAATTCATCTTTGGCCCAAGAAGTGTCTTCTATTAGTAGAAAGAGTGTATCCACCCAAACAGTTCACCAAAGTTTGAACCAGTGTGGTCTTCATGGATGCATTCCTTGTTGGGAGCCTCTCCATACTACCAAGTATAAATCAAGTCATCTTTCTTTTGCCAAAACTTATGTAAAGGGAAGGAGTTTTGGAATAAAATGTATTTTTCTGGCGAGACTAAAATCAATTGTTTGGGTCAGATGGTATTAAATGAGTATGGTGGCAACCAGGTGAAGATAATAGTGACAAATGCACCATGCCAACCGTGAAATATGGCAGTGGAAGTGTTATGCTTTGGGGATGAATGAGTGTGGCTGGTGTGGGAGGACTCACATTTTTTGAGAGAACAATAGATTTGAGGCTTTATTGTGACATATTGCAGAAAACAATGTTAAAAAGCATCAAGGAACTAGGAATACATTTCATGTTCCAACATGATAATGACCTTAAACACACTTCAAAGATGATGACTAAGTTTTTATCAGATAAAAAGGAAAAGGTATTGCCTTGGCCTATCATGTCACTTGATTTAAACCCAATAGAGCATTTGTGGGGTGTTTTGAAAAGAAACACTGTTGAAGAAAACCCCCCGCAATATAACACAGTTGAAAGACATCATTCACGATGAATGGAGGGTGATTTCATCGGTTATATGAGGAAATTTACTTGACTCTATACCCAGAAGACTTAATGTAGTCATTGAAAGCGAGGGCGGTCACACCAAATATTGAATATAGCAAATAATCCTTTAGGGTGTACATATTTTTGTATCGTTTGAAAATTAATATTTCATTCTTATCTTTGAAGATGTTTATTGTTTTGTGTTCCAAATTTGTATAATGTTTGCATGTATAATATATTTTATTTAGTATAAATTTTGTTTGATTTCCTTTGATATTATCAGAATAATGGCAATTTTACTGAAATTTTTTAGGGGTGTACAAACTTCTACGATATACTGTATATATGAGTGTGTTTCTTTGTGTATATGTTGGTCTCCCACCACTGCTTGACAACCAGTGCTGGTGTGCTTATGTGCCTGTAACTTAACAGTTCAGCAAAACAGACTGATAGAATAAGTACCAGCTTTTAAAAAAAAGTACTGTGGTTGATACATTAGACTAAAAATTCTTCAAGGTGGTGCCCCAGCAATGCTGCAATCTAATGAGTGAAACAAGTAAAAGATAAAAGATATATATATATGAGGGTGGGCTGAAAAGTTCATAGGCTGACCACAACACAATGGTTGAACTTGACCAAATGTGTTTTATTTTTCAACATAGTCTCCCTTGTTTTCCATACACTTCTTCCATCAGTGTTGCAGTACTTGGATTCCCAAGGTATAGAAGCTCTCATCCTGACCCTCAAAAATGTCATCAACAGCAAATACGGCTTCCCAGCCAAGTGTTTTTTCATGTTGAGGAACACAAAAATAGTCAGATGGTGCCAAATCAGGAGAATATGGAGGGTGATCAACCAGTTCAAAGCCGCAATTGTGCACAGTAGCCATTGCAACCACACACTTGTGTGCAGGAGCATTATCCTGGTGATGCAGGACCCCCTTTGTCTGATTAACATTTAAACATCTGTCATCCATCACCATGCAATGAACACAGTTGATGTTTTTTTGTGTGGTGGCTGTGGCAGGACATCTGGACCTTGGGTCATCTTCAAGACTCTCCCTACCCCTCTTGAATTCAACTGCCCACTTTTGCACAGTTGATAAAGCTAGAGCATCATGCCCTAATGTAGAAACCATGTCAGCATGAATATCCATGGGGGCTAATCCCTTTTTCTGCAGATATTTGATAACACCATGGTGCCAAATTTTATTCATTTTCACAAAATGTCTTTAGTACCACTTTTCCAAATCCTCAATTCTGTATCCAATGTAGGTTTATCTGGAAAGAAAAAATACAGTTAGCTCAGAACATTGCCACACATATTTCTATAGCATAGTCATCTATTCAATAATTACATAGTATTATGGAATTTTACATCATTGCATAGCTGAACTATTTCATAAGGCAATATCAAGCCTTTTATCTGCAAGATCAAGTCAGACTATGAAGAGAAATATATTTGTATAAGAAGGGTTATACCATAAAATTTGTCTCTTATGCAATCAATTTTTATTATCCATAAATCTGATACATTTAGAATCATTAAATTGAGGCTGAATTTATTATGTTCATCTGGAAATTTAATTTATCTATCATACAGGGATAATAACACTAATAATAATAATCTAAATGAATTATTAAAGTAATAACATTAACAGCAATAGCAAGGGTTTCAAAGTTTGACACAAGGCTAGCAATTTCAAGGAAGGAGTTAAGCTGATTACAACAACCCCAATGCTCAAGTAGTACTAAATTCATCAACCTTAAAAGGACGAAAGACAAAGTCACCCTTGGCAGAATTTGAACTCGGAATGTAAGGATGGACAAAATGCCGCTGGTGGAGGTGCAGCATGGTAACAAAACCACAATTTGGTCTTTGACGGACTGAGATGGATACATGCTCAGCGATTCCAGGCAGATATATGAGGTCATTTGCCAGCACTTTGCTTGGTTGTTCAGAGAGAGTGGTGGGGTGGAGATGTTGGTGGACTTCAGTCCTTACCTTGAAGGCTTGCCATGTCTCTTGACAGCCAGTGCTGAGTGCTGTGAAAGGCAAATAACTTCAGCCGAAATTCAGGATGCCCTTGTCAGTTGCATGAGGTGCAAGTCACCTGGTTTAGATGGTCTGCCCTGTGAATTTTATGTAAATATGCCAGACTTGCTTTCCAATCTCCTCAAAGTGCTCTTCTGCAAATGGCAGCAGAACAGGAATATTCCTAGTTCTGTGAGCCGGGGTGTGGTGAAGCTGATAAGGAAAGATGAAAACAAGAGGAAAGGGGAAAACATTAGATAACTTCAGGTCCATAACTCTGCTTAACATAGAGTTTAAGATTTTGGTCATGGTATTAGCAAAGAGGTTGGTGTTTGTCATCGAGGATTTAGTTGGGGAGGCACAAACCTGTGCAATCCCAACTAGATCCATACACGGCAACCTCCACCTCATGTGATACATCATAGAAAAGGTAGAGTGTAAACCTGGCTTTGCTGGGGCGCTGATCAATTTAGATCAATCGAAAGCATTTGCTAGGGTTGACCATCAATATCTAGAGGCTGTCCTCAAAGTGGCTTCAAAGGTTGGATCACTGCAATGCTCAGTGGCATCTGCTCGGTGGTCAAAGTTAATGACCACCTCTCGGAACCATTTCAGATCTCCCGATCAGTCCGTCAAGGGTGCCTTGACTGTGGAAGCTGGAGCTGCTGCAGGGTATCCTGCTCAAACCAGGTTGCTGAAGTGCTTGTCGGCATATGCAGATGACATCACCATAATGGTGTCGGACACCTCAGAAATCAAGGTGGTCAGCACATCATTGGAGGAATATAAAAAGTTAATGGGAGCAAAACTTAACCCGGAAAAGTTGGTGGGTTTGGAGCTTGGCACCTGGAGAGGCAAGTCCATGCTGTCCAACAGTGTTGTTGGGCACTGGATGGACAGACCAGTAAAGTTTCTTGGGGTTTGGTTTGGACAAGATCTCCAGGTGGATAAGAATTGGGATGAGGTGATGAACAGGGTAGCCAGTCTCACCCAGAAATGGGCTGAGGAAGCTATCACTAAAAGTTCGGGCAGAGGTGGAAAATGCGTACACCACATCTGTCATCTACTACTGCTTGACCATTGTGCCTTTCCCCCGATTGCAGTTGGAGTGCCTCCTCTTGAAATTCTTGTGGAGGGGACAGGTTCTATTGGTGAGGCAGTCCATCTGCTGCCAACACCCTCTATGCTGTGACAAATGCTGTGACTAATGGGCATGCTGTGACTAATGGTGCACAGACATGCACTGAGGCTGCAGCATCTCCAGATATTCTGCTTAAATGATGAACAGTGATGTTTGTCAAACAGGCCTTTCCATAGCTCATCTCCTTGACTGAGCTGCAGTCCTGGGTCAAGAAGAGACTGAGGCAGGGTGACTGGCATCTGGAATGTTGCCAGGCACTCACTGCCCTCTACAAGTCAGGCAATGTGATCAGTGGAACATCCACTCGTGTGTTCTATAGAGGGTTAGTGGAGAGAAAGAGTGATGACACACTTGGAGAGACCCTAGGTGTTGATGAAGTCAAACTGACCAGTCTGTTCAGGAGGACTTTTGAGCTGGGGATGATGGATAACTTCCAGAAATCTCTAGCTTGGCAGTGCTATCAGGGGGCACTGCCGGTTCGAGATAAACTCTACAAGCACAGGAGTGCTGTCAGAGGGATCTACCGAGATGCATGCAAAGTGACAAAACCATTCTGCATGCACTCATCCAGTGTCCTTGCATTACTGACTTGTGGAGTTATGTTGAACAACTGTTATTATGTGTAGGACAGATCTGGCTATCAGTCAAGTCCATAGTGAAGATCGATCCACCATCTTCCATCAGTCTGGAAGGGCTGGCAATTTTCCTGTCTGATAGCAGTAGTGAAAGGGGTTGTCTGGTGAACCAGGTTGAAAGGACTGAAGATAGACTCTGTTCTCTTCGGCCAATTCCTCATCATCTTTTTCAAATTTCACTTGGAAAGGAAGATAACTGAGTGCATTGTTGAAATTCTATTTAAACACACACACACATATACATGTGTGTCTTTTACGTTTGTGTCTCAGTAAATTTGCATCTATTGTTTCACTGTAGCAGTGATTACATTTTACAAAAGTAAATTGATTTAAGTCTGTCTGTTTTGGTACATGATAAGTTCTATGAGAATGATTGTAAATAATAAAAACATTTGGAGTAAAAGTAATATAAATATCATATTTAACATCTTTACTCCTGTTTTGTCTTGGAATTAAAGCAAGATCATTCTTTACATATGGTTATTAATTCATAAAATACAACCAGAAAAAGTTCTGAATTCAGAATCTTGGATTTCACTGTATTATTTTTTACATTTATTTTCTATTTCCCTTTTTTTTTTCTTGTGTTTCTTTCCTTCATCTTTTTCTCTTTCATTCTTTTGGTTGTTTTTACTTCTTTCTTTCTCACCTTTTTCCTTTTTCTTTCTTGCTTTTTCCTGTCTCTCTCTTTCTATCCCATTTCTTTTTGTTTTATATTTTCTTTGTTTATTTCATTCTTTCAATTCTTTTAATCTTCTTGTTTTGTTTGACTTTTCTTTCTTTTCTTTTCATTCCTCTTTTGTTTCTTTTATTTCATTCCTTTGTTCTTATTGTTATTCCGTCCTTTATTTTTCTGTCTCTTTACTTTTTCTCTTTTCTTTCTATCTTTAATATTTTTCTCTAATTTTTCTTTAATCTTTCTCTAATTTCCATTCTATTTTCTTTTTCCTTTTCTCTTTCTCATTTTTGTTTCCTTTTATTTTTACTTTTCTTTCCATCTTTTCTTTCTGCTTTTTTCTTTTTCGTTTTCCTTTTCTTTCTTTTTGTTTTTTCCCTCTTTTTGTTTCATTTTCTCTTCTCTCTTGAATTCTCCTCTCCTTTTATTTTATCTCTCCATTTCTTCTTTTTTCAAGACAATATTTCTTTCTTCATACTTTGTCATCAACACTATAGTGTTTCTCAAACATTATGGTAGTCATATTATATGTAGAAATTTTCCCTGCCAAACTTTCTGTTTTTGATCATTTCATAATACTATTTGCAAGTTGTTTCTCGGAACATGGTTGTCCTTGATACAATTTTTAAAAAATACTTAAGGTTTGAAATTTTCTTACTTTATTTATTTTTTTTTTCAGTGGAAATAATTGCTCAAGTCTAAATTATAAATCTGAATGTCTTAAAAACTAATCCACAAATGCCTTTTTAAGGGATACTGCTCAGCTTTGGTTTTATGACTTTAATCAGTCATCATCACCATCATCATCATTGTTTAACATCCGTCTTCCATGCTAGCATGGGTGGGACACTTCCACAAGAGTCGGCCAGGCCGAAGTCTGCACTGGACTTCTGTGACTGTTTTGGTAGGATTTTTACAGTTGGATGCCCTTCCTAACAGAGGGGAGGAGGCATTGGAGGAGGTGATGATGAAAAGGATATAGTGAGGCAAATGCAAGTGTCTTGCTGTGGAGGAAGTACAAGGTTACCTGGCTGGAGAGATAAAGATCAGGAATGAAGACAGGTGTGCTACTGCAAAGAAAATACATGGTTGCCAACCTGAGGGAAGTGCAGGAAAAGGAGAGAGAAAGTGGGAGGCAGCAGGATAGAGATGGTGGCAAAATGCCAGGCATATTCACAAGGAATGGGGATCAGAATATAAATGAGATGGTTAAGTAAAGGAAAAGAGAGATATAGATGGTAGCAAGTGCCAGGGCATACCCTTGAGGTTCAATACCATAATATAAGTGCAAGATATTGCAAAGGGAGTGAGATTAAAGAATGTGAGTAAGTGGCAAAAGACCTGGGTATATATAGAGTTGGAGGGGCTACCAGATAGCAATGATACAGGGGAACAGGGTTATGAGGATAGGATTGGGGAGTGAGAACTAGGTATAGTGCATAGAGGAGGAAATGTGAGAAAGAGATGTAGATTGGTTTGTTGGGGTAGGGTGAGGGAAAAGTTTTCTTGTTACATGTGGATGGAACATCCAGTTCAGGGGCTAGCAGATAATAGAGTGAAACAGAGTATGTGGATAGAATACACAGGTCAGGGGCAAGCTGAGAGCAATGATACAGGGCCAAGAGAACAGGATTAGGGAGTGAGAGGTAAGCATAGTACATGAAGCAGAAATGTGAGAAAGAGATGTAGAGACATTGTTTGGTTTGTTGTGGTAGAGAGTGTGAGAAATTTTCTTGTTAAGTGTGGGTGTGACACATAGTGCTTCTAGAACTCAGTTTCACTGATGTGGGCAGGTCTTCTCAAGAACTTCATATCACCAGACATTTTGGTCCATTGTCATTTCCTCCATGAGGTGCAACTTCCTGAGATTGGTCCTTACCACTTCATCCCATGCTTTCCTGGGTCTCCCTCTTCCACAGGTATCATCCACTTTCAGTGATTGGCACTTCTTTATGCAGCTGTCTTCATTCATATGCATCACATGCCCAAACCAACATAGTCTTCTCTCTTGCATGCTACATTTGATTCCTCTTATGCCCAACTTTTCTCTCAATATATTTGTACTTTGTTGTACATGTGCACTGATGTTGCACATCCAACAGAGCATACTACCTTTGTTTCTCTCCAGTCTACACATGTCTTCTGCATTCAGCGCCCATGTCTCACTACTATGAAGTACAGCCATTTGTACACAAGAATCCTGTTGTTGCCAACAGAGGTAATAGCTCTCTGAACTTCCTCCACCCAATTCTTATTCTAGAAACAATACTTTCAGAGCATCCTCCACCATTGCTAATTTGGTCACCTAGGTAACAGAAACAATCCACAATCTCAAGAGAGCCTCCTGGGCATTTGACAGAATCTAATTCCCATGTGCTCTTAGTGCTTATTGTTCCTGCACATCTGCCACATACAAAGACTACTTTATCTGTTAATCTATCTGTGATTTCACTGCACCTCTTATGTGTCCATAGTTTACACTGGATGCAGCGAATGGAATTTCTTCCGACTCCTTTCCTCCATATTGAGCAGGGCCATTTACCTGATGGAAAGAAAGTTTTATCTTCTTTCTTACTAACAACCACTTTCGTCTTTGCTAGGTTAACTTTAAGGCCCTTTGATTCCAGGTTTTGTTTCCATACCTAGAATATCTTCTCTAAATCCACTAAAGATTCTGCAATAAGAGCAAGGTCATCAGCATATAGTAGTTCCCACAAGCATCCAGCTCTGAATTCCTCTGTTATGTCCTGGTGGACTATAATGAATAAGGGTGGGCTGAGAACTGAGCCCTGGTGAACCCCTACCTGAATGCTAAACTCATCATTGTATTCATGGCCAACTCTCACCTTACTGACAACACCACTGTACATGGTTTGGAAAACTCTATCAAGCCACTCCTCTACTCCTACCTTCCTTAGAGATCACCATATAACAGAGCAGGCAACTCTGTCGAAAGCTTTCTTTTGGTTGACAAAGCTAATTAGAATGGTTTACTTTTGGTCAAGTACTTTTCCTGCAGCTGTCTCACAAGGAAGATGGCACCTGTGGTACTCTTCCCAGGTGCAAAACCAAACTGCATCTCATCTAGTTTAATTCTATTTCTAATCAATTGAGCTATAATCCCCTCAGTAATTTTCATGCATTGGTCTATCAGTTTAATACCTCTGTAGTTGTTTCTATCTAAGGCATCTCCTTTACCCTTGTAGCAAACTATAATGCTACTACACCAGTCGTTGGAGATGGTGCCTTTCTAAATAACCTGATTAATTCTACGGGTGACTAAGATGTATCCTATGCCACCAAAAATTTTAATTGTCTCAGGGCCATCTCCTGATGGCCCAGGGGCTTTCCCTGTCTTCATGTCCTTAATTGCCTTATCTATTATGCTGCTATGCTATCAACTGTTATGGCTGGTCCCTCAATTGGTTCGATATTTGGTAAACTCTCCTTCTATTCATTTTCCACATTTAGTAACCTTTTATAGTGACACTGCTATGCATCTTTCTTCTCTGAGTTACTAAGTGCAAACATACCATTATCCATTCGCACACATTGCTCACCTACCATATCTCTATTTTCTCTGATACACTGTTTTGCAATCCTGAACACCTCACCTCCAATTCTCACATTGTAGGACATTTGTAAATCTCTTAGCTTTAGCTACTTCTTTTGCTATGTATACCTGACGCCTAGCTGCCATTTTGGTTACCTGATATAATTCTCTGTTTTGTACATAACACATCAATGGCTACAGTACTTGCTGGATGGCCTATTATAAATTTTCACTTCTCCATGCAGGCTTGGGTTGAATGTAACTTTTTGAGGTAATGTTTTACGGGCAGATGTTCTCATAGATGCCAACTCCTTTAGTTGCCTCTTCTAACATGCAAGGGTATGGTATACTTATTCTTAAAACAGGTAATACTCACATCTAATTATATCAAAAATGTTGTAAAATTATGAATATCACACATGGAATACATGCTTATTTTCACTGGTCACTTCTCATTTAAACACAGTGGAATCACTGGCCAACTATTTGAGAATGTAAATTTCATATATGGTAGATGCACTGGAGTAATACATACAAGCACACCTAAGATTGAGTCTCTTAAATGCTCAGATGGTTCATTAGAAGTAATTAATAGCTTTTGTTACCAAGGAGATGTAATTAGCAAGGGAGGTGGTTGCTTTGAAAGTATAGTTGCTTGAGTAAGAACTGGTTGGAGAAAGTTCAGGGAGATACTACCACTGTTGACAACAAAGATCCTTTCCCTAAGAGTGAAGGGCAGATTATATGATGTTTGTGATAGAACTATAATACTGAATGTACAGGACTTGAGAAGAGGGGAAAAAATGAAGCAAGCATACTTCGCTGGATGGTCAGTGTGAGTGTGCATGAAAGAAGTAGTACAAAGGTGCTAAGTGAAAAACTGGATATGAGGAATCAGATGTTTGGTTCAAGAAAGAAGAATGTGCTGATATGGAAATGTGATGAAGACAGCTGTATAAATAAGTGCTGTTTGCCAAATGTAGTTGGAACTTCTGGAAAAGGAAGACATGGGATGAAATAGTGAAAGCTGATCACCAGACCCCCAACCTGACAGATGAAATGACAGAAGACTAGTATCTCTAGTGATATGAGGTTTTCAAAAAGATGCACCCTTCTGAGCAAAACTAAGTTCTAGAAACACTATGTTTTAGGTTCAACCTTTACAGTGACCTTTCCCCCCCTCATGCATAATACCTGCCTCTTCCCATTTCTACTACCTCCACAGACTACCCAGCCATATCATATCTTCCTTGTCCTCCTCACTCACAATAACTGTATCATCTTAACTACGCCTGCTGCTCACTGACCCCACTCTTCTACTTCCCTCTATTTTCCCCAGCTCATGTTTCAACCCAATCCATTTTGTAAGTCTGTCTCCCCACTCCTCATTTACCTTCCCATACAATCTTGCAAACCAACCACACACCCACTCCTACTCAAATTGTACCTTGTGGGGCCACTTGAGCACATTATCACCCTTATCTATGTCTTGTAGCTCTCACTGATTATTTTCTCTTTCTCGCCTTCCCCCACTTCACTTTTTCTCCTACTAGATGTGAGTAGTCATGCAGATCCCTCTCCAGGAACCTGCTATGCCCCCTCCTCTCATAGTAATCCCCTCATCCATTTGCATGAAGCAGATCCTCTGCACACTCCTCCCCCAAGGTTTGTAGTCCTGCAAACTGTATGGCAACCTCAATAGTGCAGGTTACATGAAAAAAGCATCTAGTTCATGCTGTAAAGTGGTTGGCATTAGGAAGGGCATCCAGCCATAAACACCATGCTAAACTAGACATTGGAGCTTGATGCAGTCCATAGATACATTGCATTGTGTCAAATGATCCAATCAATGTCAGCATGGAATATGGACGTTGAATGTTGATGAAGATGAATCTGGGAGAGAAGGATGCTGTCAAAATGCCAGCAACCTTTATGGAGCTAAGATGTCACATTTAATTATTCATATATCTTTTATTTATCTATTGTCCACTGTCTTAAATAATTCTAGGTTTCTAAGAAAGACTTTTGAATATTATTTAGCCCATGATGCAATCATAACTACAGCACATGTTGACTAGTGGACCTGTCCAACTTCACCATTCACTAATCAACATAGACAGGGCTGCCATTAGACTAAACTGCCCCGCTACTATATAATCAGAAACTAGCTTAAACTGTTTCCATCCAATATATGGAGACAGACCTCTTATTCTCTTAACCCACAGAAAATGAAAATATATAGAAGGGATTTTATAGCTGTTATACTTGCAACAACCTTGCTATTGCTAGTGGTGCATTAATGGCATCAACATTTTTGGTCTCATAGAGTCTGTAAAGGACATAGATATTACTTTTTCTTTCACATCCAGCAAAGCTGTGTGGTAAGTAACTTGCTTCCCAACGACATGGTTCTGGGTTCAATCCCTGTGCATGGCATCTTCGACAAGTGTCTTCTACTACAGCCTTGGACTAACCAAAGCCTTGTGAGTGGATTTGGTAGACAGAAACTGAAAGAAGCCTATCATATATGTATGTATCTTTGTATTTGTGTTTGTCACCCTATCACCACTTGATAACTGGTGTTGGTGTGTTTACATCCCTGTAACTAAGTGGTTCAGCAAAAGAGCCGGTAAAATATTACTAGGCTTTAAAAAATAAGTCCTGGGGTCAATTTGTTCAATTAAGACCCTTCAAGGTGATGCTCCAGCATGACCGCAGTCAATTGACTGAAACAAGTAAAAAAAAAAAGAATAAAAGAATAGATTGATTTTTCAGCTCATATTTTGGCCACGCTCTCAGGAAAAGTTGAACTTAGCAACTGCAAGTTGATGAAGCCTTTGTCAATTTATTACTTACAATGGCAACTCATTGTAGTACCTATTTATAGTTGTTGTTATTATTAACTTCAGGTGAGCCCTGATTGAATAGACTTTTGATCATCTCCTGTATTCAGGACTACATTGTTCAATATGTTCTACCCTTTTTAAGGTGGCAAGATTTCATTTGGAGGAGATTTGGCTGCTATTTGTCACAAATTGAACAACTGTGATGGCTCAACCAATTTATAGTCAGGTAGATTGGATGATTTGAGAAGACATCTTGCAGTCTATTTATCTATTTATTTATTCTTTCAAATTCAGCAATAAGATTAGTATGTGAAATAATCATTCAGCAGATTTCAGTTCCCTTGGTTGATTCTTTCAAATTCTTTAGAAAAAATATTGTTGAATAATGTATAGTTATTGCAAAGGAATGTGAGATTTGCTATGTATGACCATGGAAATAAACTAATTTTCTGTTTATCTTTATAGAAAGTATTTCCATGTGAATTAAATTAAATGAATATTTTTCTTTTTGAAATATCAATGTTTACAGATTATAAAATATAGTTTGGGGATTTAATGATATTGTCAATATTTTCCCTAAATAAAAAGTAAAATATCAAAGTTTTTCTTTTTTTTTTATTTATTTAATCTTCTGAGAATACATGAAATTGAAATATAATAAATGCTTTGTTGATTCTGTCAGTTAAGAAGAGAATATGAATTTCAAAGTTAATACTGTTCTAAAGAAATTGTTTTCTTAGTACTTAATAGTAGTAATACTTTCAAATGCTATTCTCATATGAAATTTCTCATTTGCAGATCAGATAAGATGAAAGTAATTATCTGCTGTAGACATATTCTTCATATATGTCAGAATATAGACATAAAAATTACAATTAGAACATGCATATATGGAAATCAACACAAAGCTCTATCAAGCAATTATGGGACTGCAAAACTAAGGAATTGCTGTGCTGATTTCAGTTCTGCATATAGTAAAAAAAAAAAAAAATTCAAATATGAAATGAGTGAGATTTCTCTTTCATCAAGTTATTAAGAAACTGAAAATAATTCAAGAGGAAAATAGTTGAGAAAACATCTTAGCATTGTATGCATTAAAGCTCATTGGTGATGATGCCATGTAAACAGTACTGGTGCTGGTACCATGTGAAAAGCACTGGTGCTGGTGCCATGTAAAAAAGCACTCAATACACTCTGGCATTAGGAAGGGCATCCAGCTGTAAAAACCATGCCAAAACAGATTATGGAACCTGGTGCTGTTCCTGGCCTTGCCAGCTATTGTCAAACTGTCCAACACATGCTAACAAGGAAAATAGATGTTTAATGATGATAATGATAGTGGTGATCTGAATGAATGTGGTGATCTGGCAGAATCATTAGCATGCTGGATAAAATGTTTTGCGAAATTTAATCCATCTTTACATTTGGAATTCAAATTCTGCTAAGGTCGACTTCGCCTTTCATCTATTCAGGTTTGATGAAAGAAGTACCAGTTGAGCCCTGAGATTGATGTAATTGACTATCCCTCTCTCCCAAAATTTCAGGTGGTGCACTTCGCCGGGTAAGATGTTTTGCATTCTGAATTCAAATGCCACTGAGGTTGACTCTGCCTTTCATCATTGCAGGGTTGATAAAATGAATACCAGTTGAACACTGGGATCAATGTAATCGACTTAGCCCTGCTCCCAAAACTGCTGTCCTTGTGCCAAAATTCTTCTTCTTCTTCTTATTATTATTATTGTGCTGTTGACATAAAATAATAATGATGATGGTGGTGCAGCGATGATGATGTCAATGATGATGATGGTGATGATGATTTCACCACTGCTGCAAATGATGATGATGATGATAATATATAATTGTTTTTATTTCACTGGAATGTTTCTGTGATGATATCACTGTTCTTTGATCTATATCTCATCTTATTTTGCCTTGTCTTCATAGACACAAACTTAGCATTTTAGTTATTGTAATGTGGCACACAATCATGATATTGTCTACACTACTGATATTAACACCATAATATTCCTTGCCATCACCACCTTTATGCTACTATCACCACCTAATCACCATGAGCCAGTGGGGAGTCTTTATGTTGTTACTTGACTTGCAAGAAATAGCAACCAAATCTCACTCAGATCACACCTTAACATCTTAGCAAAGGACATGTTGGAGAAAGTGATTTTGGGATCACTATGCACAGGCAAAAGATGAGATGATTACAGTTGGAATTCCCTTGATCAAGTCTCCTTGATCAAGGTTGACCAGGGCTAAACCATCACCACTACCCTCTCCCATGCCACCACCACTCATTACTATTTATACTGTAGCTTCTCTTTATATAGACTCATGTAAACTCATAAACAAATACACACGCACAAAGAGCTATGTATATTCTTTTATTCTTTTACTTGTTTCAGTCATCTGACTGTGGCTATGCTGGAGCACCACTTTCAGTCAAACAAGTTGTCCCCAGGACTTGTTCTTCGTAATCCTAGTACTTATTCTATCAGTCACTTTTGCTGAACTGCCAAGTTACGGGGGATGTAAACGCACCATCATTAGTTGTCAAGCGATGGTGGTGGTGGTGGTGGTGGGGACAAATGCAGACACACATACAAATATATATATATATATATATATATATATATATATATATATA
>NC_068986.1:61096852-61097457 GCF_001194135.2 Octopus bimaculoides | reverse complement strand
TATATATATATATATATATATATATGATGGGCTTCTTTCAGTTTCCATCTAACAAATCCACTCGCAAGGCTTTGGTCGGCCCGAGGCTATAGTAGAAGACGCTTGACAAAGGTGACACGCAGTGGGACTTAATTGAGAACCATATGGTTGGGAAGCAAACTTCTTATCACACAGTCACTCCTACGCCTATATGTGTATATTTATATTGTTTGTTGGAAGGTGTGTGTGTGTGTGTGTGCGCGCACATGTGCGTGTGCGCGCACATGTGCGTGTGTGCAAAAGGCCAAATTTGAAACATTTGCTATTTTAATGAAATTTCAGTCTTTCGGTGAATGGTTACAGTACAGAATAAGATACTGTTGACTATAAATTTCTGTTATGTCTCAAGAGAGATATTAACCTTGTAATTTTATTCAAATTATTTTACAACAGACATGGTCTGTGTAGAGCAGAATAACTTGAGTAGGCTTAAGCATCTGGAATAGCTCTATAATCATTAAACCATCATAGTAACTTGACAAAAACTAGAAGTCTTTTCAAAGTCATATCAGCTAGAAACACTCAATAATGGTTGTGATATATATATATATATATATATATATATA
>NC_068986.1:61093437-61096352 GCF_001194135.2 Octopus bimaculoides | reverse complement strand
AACAATTATAAAAGAAAATTAAATGACCCAACAAAGGAACTTCTACATGGTTGCACAAATTGCTAGAAAAAGAGCCAAACACTTCCTTAAACTATATGGCACCATCATGAGAATCACGCATTAAATAATTTAGTCTTTAATATCTGTTTGCCACCACTCACAGAAGACAGAACAGCCCTGATTGGAATGTCTTTGATCATAGGGTTGCTCAATCAGTGTTCACTTGGGGCTAATCACCAAAAGTAACTTCTTTTATAGTCAGCAATAAGATTAGATAAGCCAGTGAGAGATCCTCTACATGTTTGATCAGTGACTAAAAATAACAGCTCCTTCAAATCACACCCATTGTCTTGAAAATGATTAAGGACATATTAGATAATGTAATGCTAGATATTCCTCCAAAACCAGGAGATGGTCACAGCTGGAATACCATTGATAATAGACCTGCTGAAACATTAACAACTATAAGAAAATAAGATGACCAGAAAAGGGATCCTCTATGTGATTGATTGGCCTAATGATAATATCAGGTAAATTCTCCCTCAAATCATACCCCACCATCTTAAGAATGAGGATACATAAAAAAATGTAATCCCAGTTGAAAATTGGTCTACTTGATTATGGCTGATCTAGAGTTAAAGCAACAAAAAAGACAGTTGGTTCCACAACCTATTTACATTGTGTACTTTTTGTTAATGTTGTATACAGCTAAAGTTAAATTGCACAGGATGATGAGATAATAGAGTACCAGATCATCAGTACTAGCTGAGAGCTAACTGTTTGCATCGCGTCAAAATTTTTATATTTTTGTGTGAAGCTAAGAAAGACTCATGTTAAATGTTTGCAGTATACTTTGCTACAAATAGGTCCTGCAAAGTAAGTTGTTGTTGTTTAGTTCTAGGTCTGCCTTGAAAATTTTCAAGGTTACATTGTCTTTTTCTCTGGCATGACAAATTTAGTATTACATTATCCAATGTGTTTGTCATTTTATTAAGATAGTTGGGTGTAATTTAAGGGAGACTTGGCTGCTATCTTTAGCAGAAAGTAAGACCATGTAGAGTTTTTCCCATTGATTCTCAAGGAGTAAAATTTACCACTGTAAGTGTGGCAGCACTTTAAAAGAATGTGTTTTTTTCAGTTTGTATAAGTTGCAGAGAGGTTTCTATTACTCTATCTTTCCCCAAGATACATTACATGAAAAATAATCTGTTGTTTAGCTCTAAGTTGATTGAGTAGCCTTCTAGCCATGGCCATCTCATGTTTTTTTCTTGACATAAAGTACCTTGGACTACATTATTTCTTGTGTTCTTCCTCTTTTGTGATATTAGGGTGTGATCTATGGAAGAATAAAATAATCTTCAGTGATTTGTCAAAAACTCAAAAGGTTATGAATCTCACTATCCAGCATCATGAAATGTGAATCATAGTAGAGTTTGAACTTGTGAAATGAATCAATTCCAGGTAGCTAATAAAATAATTGTTCTAGTTGTAGTAAACTGTACTTTCCAATGGACATGATCATTCAAAGTTATATAAGTGCAAACATGGTTATATAGGTGCAGGTGTGACTATATAGACACAGGCATGGTTGTATGGTAAGAAGTTTGCTTCCCAACCACATTGTTCTGGTATCAGTCCCACTGCATGGCACCTTGAGCAAGTGTCTTCTACTATAGCCTCAGGCTGACCAAAGCCTTGTGAGTAGATTTGATAGATGAAAACTGAAAGAAGCCCATTGTATATGTGTGTCTGTGTGCATCCCCCCCATCACCACTTGACAGCCAGTGTTCGTTTGTTTATGTCCCCATAACTTAGTGGTTCAGCAAAAAGAGACCCATTAGAATAAGTAACAGGCATAGAAAATAAGTACTGGTGGACGATTTGTTCCATTAAAAATTCTTCAAGGTGGTACCCCAGCATGGCCACAGTTTAATGACTGAAACAAGTAATAGGTAAATGAATCATGGATTCTTTGACTTTTAGGCTGACATACTGTATTTCTTACTGTGCTAATCTTACCCATTAATCAACTACTTCATCACAATATATTTTCAGGTAGTATAGACATATATCATCTTATTTTATACAGATAGCACAACATGGATGGAAACAACACATTAAGCACAAGGGCTAAAGCTTGCTTGATTTCAATTTTCTATATTTCATAGGATGTATCACAACAATGTATGCTGATATATTTATTCTTTACTTTTGTTTATAGCCTGAGTCCTATTACCACAGTACACTCAATATTGGTGACACAGTAGCAATTGGGATCCAGAAGAAAGAACCAGCCACTGAAATTGAAAAATTATTTTATGAAGGTATTCACATACAGGCTAGATAAATTTGTCAGTCTGTTTTCTTTTTTTTTTAATGTCAGCACCTCTAAATTTTTCAGCTTAATCTGTAGTCTTCCAATAGTGGTACATGCATGCATGTATGTGTGTGTGTGTGTGTGCTGCATGCATACACAAACACATGAATATGTAGAATACAGGCATTAGGAAGGGCATCCAGCTGTAGAAAACCATGCCAAATCAGACTGGAGTCTGGTGCAGCCTTCCAGCTTGCCAGCCCTGGTCAAACCATCCAACCCATGCCAGCATGGACAGTGGACGTTAAATGATGATGATGATGATGATGATGACGATACATCTGTACGCACATGCATATGAACATACATGCATACACGCATATATGCATGCATGCATACATACATACATACATACATACATATATGGAAAATAAAAAATGTAAATAATGAGTGAAAATTGAACTGGTGAGTGTTAGATATTAAAGCAGTCTGACTCTCTCCAGACACAACAAAATTTGTTTCAACACACAGATTCACATAAAGAATCTTGCAAGCTAGATACAAAAATGAAGTATATATATATATATATATATATATA
>NC_068986.1:61091951-61093427 GCF_001194135.2 Octopus bimaculoides | reverse complement strand
TATATATATATATATATATATATATATATATGCACACACACACATGAATGAAAAACTAAAGAAAAAGGCACTCAACACATTTAGTAGGAGAATAAAAAAATAAGGGATATAGAATTATAATAAAAGATGAAATCATTCATGATTTTATCAGGTGGTCAGCATGAAAATAAAAAAATATTTCGGAAATTTACCCACAAGGTTTTATATATATAAAATATATTTGCCAACTAAATGTGGTGGTCCTATAGAGGACGGTGTTACTGTTGTTTTTAGCCCCAGGAAGACATCTCCTCCAGCTAGCCAATGGCACACAGTCTGTGTCCGATTAGTATATGCGAGCGAGGTCATTGCTCCCATCTCTAGCCTAACATGATACACACAGACCCGGATTTCTGGGTAGTTACCTGTCTTCAGTGTGTGCTTATCACTGGCTAGTGATGAAGAATTCATTCCACTCACAAAATATTATATCCTTTTTCTAGTGACACACTGCCGCTGATCTCATAAATAGAAAGTTATATTAAATAATAAAAGTCATACTAATTCTCTGAGTGAGAGATAAACAGGAACAGTATGGTATCATAAAATATATTTGCCAATTAAATGTGGCAGTCCTATAGAGGATGGTGTTACTGTTTCTTTTAGCCCCAGGAATACATCTACTCCGGCTGGCCAACAACATACAGTGTCCAATTAGTATTTGGGAGGGAGATCATTGCTCGCTCCTATCTCTAGCCTTATGTGATACACACAGACCTGGGTTTATGTGTATATATATATATATATATATATATATATATATATATATACAGAGGGTGCAATGGCTAAATTGTTGCCATTTTATACTTTTAATTTCACACATGCGCAGCCTTTGTTTTTGATTTTGTTGACTACATAGTATAGTAGGGTGAGTTGGGCATTGTCTGTGAGACAAACAGCATCATGACGCAATTCACTCTGCCAGAAATTTGGAAACAACATGCTGTACTGCTTGTGCCAGGAGCTCAAATACAAACATGTCATAGTGTTTGAGTATCAATCTGAAGACAGTGTAAAGGATTCATAAAGAGTTGAATGAGTTGGGCAAGTGCATTTACTAAAGCCATGGATCAACCCAAGTCTTGTGAGTGGATTTAAGTTATCAGAAATTGCATAGAAGCATATTAGATGGACTTTGAGTTTAGTTTAAATTCAGTTCAGTACATCACACTAGTATGACACTGTTTCTGCCTTAGTATTATAGTAATCATCATCATCGTTTAACGTCCGCTTTCCATGCTAGCATGGGTTGGACGATTTGACTGAGGACTGGTGAAACCGGATGGCAACACCAGGCTCCAGTCTGATTTGGCAGAGTTTCTACAGCTGGATGCCCTTCCTAACGCCAACCACTCAGAGAGTGTAGTGGGTGCTTTTACGTGTCACCCGCACGAAAACGGCCACGCTCGAAATGGTGTCTTTTATGTGCCACCCGCA
>NC_068986.1:61083561-61087400 GCF_001194135.2 Octopus bimaculoides | reverse complement strand
GGTATTATGAGATGTTTGAGGCCGTAAATAAATAAAAAATCTCTATCTTATCTGCATCTTGGAGATTTCGTCGTAGTATGTCAGCGAGATAATTTAGAATGGGTTTCTCATTTATATATAGCCAGAACCTGAAGACCTTAAGGAAAAACTACGAAAGAGAGAGAGAGGATGGAGGGGTAGACAGAGGCATGGCGGGAGAAAAGATCATCATCATCATCATCATATATATATATATAAAGAGAGAGAGAGAGAGGGGGGACCAGTCAAGCAGCACATCATGCTGTAATTCTTGGGCTGAGAAATCAACACTTAAAAGCCATAATTTTAAGGAGCGATAAGAATTTTTGAATAAAGGAAAATGGGATATTAGTGCTTAGTTACTTTGCATTCTAATTCACTGAGTAGATTGTCTAGTTGATCAAACAAATGGATGTTTATGCATCAAAGTTGCTATAGGTGCTCACCCATCATACATATAAATGTACATACATATGTATGTCTGCCCCAAAATATCTATGAGATACTTCCTGGCACATGATATAGTTGCAAAAATTACTTACTATGCTATCATGCATGAAGGATTGCTCTGATGGAGACCTCAAAGGCATGTCAAAACCAGCAAGTATTCACGTCTTTAAGAACAAGAAATACTGGTGGAATACTCCAATAAAAACAGGAATCCAGTGCAACCACAACAGACCTCACATTGTTCTGTGAGACAGGGAACAAAAATTATGCACACACACACACACACACAAACAAACAAACAAACAAACAAAATGTGATTTTTTAGCGGGCTAAAATCCCACTAATTTAATATAATGTTTGGTCATCCTTCCATAGCTGTTAGAATCAATCCAGTGAGGAACAACAATTCGTGTGAGATTTGTGAAGACTTCATGTACATGAGGGATTTATTCTGATCCGGGATGAGAGTGTTTACTCAGCTTGTACATTAACATTCAATAGAACAGAATGGAATTTGAATAAGGATATGTTTTCGTCTTGCCGCATTCCATGACTGGTGAAGAGGTTTTAAGAAAATTCAGTCAATGAGAAGTTGTCTTGTAGCAGGAACAGAGATGGAGAAAACCGTAGCTAGCTGCAGGCAGTGTGTGGGAGAAAAAGGATGTTACCTGTGTGTACGCGTCTTTTATAGCTATGTAACAAGTGCCATCTAGTTGCTAACGATGTGACAGGGAAGATAACTATAGATGACTCTCTTATGATCCTTTTAATGCTCAGTAAGAGGAGCAAGGTGCTCCGCAGAGTGAGGGATAAAATGCCTATAAAAGTTCAATAATCCCAGGAAATGACGAAGCTGCCGGAGCGAGGTGGGAGGAAGTTCTTGAATAGCCCGGACTTTTTTAGGAAGAGGCCTAATACCCACTTTATTGATGAGGTGGCCAAGGAAAACGCGTGAAGAGGATCCAAAAACACATTTAACTGGATTTATTTTAACTCTGAATTGGGTCAGGCCCTGGAAGAGCAGCTTTAAATGTTGTACATGCTCTTCAGCACTAGAACTGGCAATCAACAGATCATCAATATAAGCATAGACGAAGTTCAGCCCATGAATGACCTCATCTATAAAGCGCTGGAATGTACTGGTAGCATTATGAAGCCCAAATGGCATTCTCAGAAATTCAGAAGTGCCAAACAGTGTTGTCACAGCAGTTTTAAGGATGTCTTCTGGATGCACAGGAATCTGATGGTAGGCCCTAACCAGATTGAGCTTAGAGAACACTGTACACCCCTGTAAGGATGAAGCAAAGTCCTGGACATGAGGGATTGGATAACGATCCAGAACAGTAATAGCATTCAGGCATCGGAAATCGCTTGTAGGACGCCAATTGCCCGATCCTTTAGGGACCATGTGCAACGGCGAGACCCATTGGATGGTGGAGGGGCGGTTAATTCCTAGCTGGAGCATGTGGTCGAACTCCACCTTGGCTGCCTTAAGCTTCTCTGGAGGTAGGCAATGCGGTCGAGAATAAACAGGAGGCCTGGTTGTAGTAATAAAATGCCTTGTCGAGTAGGCAGGGTTATTCACTTGGAAGTTTAGCTTGGTCAGTTCCGGAAAAGAGTTCAAAATAGCCTGGTACTGATTACCAGCTGCAGCTTTGAAGAAAACTGGGCTGGCTGCAGGAGTATTTGATATTTGTCCAGGAATATGGAGGTCAGTGGTGCTATCTACAAGTCTCTGCATACGAACATCAACCGTGAGGGAAAAACGATGGAGGAAATCTGCACCTCGTATTGGATAGGGCAGATCGGCAATGATAAAAATCCACTTGAAGTCCTGTTGAAGGGCCAAACCCAGGGAAAGAGAGACCTGACCATATGTTGAAATGGGTGAGTGGTTGACAGCTTGCAGAGTAACATCCGATAGAGGAGGCTTGTCCTTGATGAATTTGAGCAGCCAAATACTACAAGCTGCACCAGAATCTACCAGGAAAAATTCGCATGATGAACAATCTTTTATGAAAAATGCACGGCTCTGGGGATGTGTACTGGGAGCAGCCACCATGCTTAGCATCCCATAGTGGCGTTTCCCTGACTCAAATATGAGCACGGTCAAATGCACTTCCTAGCATTCCAGCCAAAACGATGATGATACCAGCATAAGTCTGACGAGGAGGCAGGGGGTAAGGCACATCGCATGGGGGAGGCGAATTCTGAGTGGCACATAGGTTCTTCATCTGCTCAGTGAGTTCCCTAATGGCCTGCAGAGCGTCCGCTTGAGTGGAATCAGGCTGCTGAAATGAAGCTATGACTGTTGAGGGAGAAGGAGAAACAGCAGGCAATTTGTTGTCCACGGTTCCATTTCCAGTGTACTCCAAAATCCTATCGGCAGACAAGGCCAACTGGTCGATGGGAGTGATGTCCATGCTTGGGACGAGAATCTCCTGCACGTGCGAAGGCAAACGAGAGAAGAAAAGCTGTTTCAGCAAGGAGCTGTCTTTGGAAGAATCCTCGGTGAGCTCTCTCATTCTGTGCAGCAGTTGAGTTGACATCCTGTCATCCAAATATTCATCCTAAATTAACGTGTTGAAAAGCTTGCTCTTGGATATGGCCATCCTGTAAATAATCTCACTCTTGACGGATGAATATGTGGCATCTTTAGGGGTGTCAATGATGATAATCTTGAGACTCTTCACCAGTGAGGGAGGGATGGAACTCAGTTGAATATGCAGTTGCTGCTGCTCAGACAAAATGTCACTCGCCGTGAAGTACGAGTCCAACTGGAAAAATCAGAGCTGCACTGATAACGGTGAATGGCTCATTCTGACTGAAGTCTAAATTGACAAAAACAAACAGGTGCAGTCCGACAAAATCTTTTGTGACTCGTATTCTCACTCCAAATTTATATATGAGGACCTATGATAAGACAAACTCGCATAACGTTGAGCAATGGCGGTGAGTGGGCAAAATCTAGATATAAATGAGGCAAAGCATTAGGACGATGTGACAGGGAAGATAACTATAGATGACTCTCATTAAAACATGACAGCACTGGATTCAAATAAGGTTGCCTACAGTTTCATTCTCTAATTTTGATCTGCTTTCCATTTCAGAATTGAAATATCACTCACAGATTCTAGAAGTCAAGAATCAGAGACTAAATTCAACTGAAAAAGAGTTTGTCATCAATAAACAAACACAGATTCAGGAATCTCTTCTCAAACTACTTCCTGGTAACTTCAAAATTTAATAGTTCTCTTTTTTCTGTAATTTTCAATTTTTGTTTCAGTAAAAAATAAAATGTTAAAAGTCTTTGAGTTTGGAAGATGAATTTCAGTAAAATTTTAAGCTTCTTTCATCCATTTATTTATTTA
>NC_068986.1:61073368-61082398 GCF_001194135.2 Octopus bimaculoides | reverse complement strand
ATGTGCGTGTGTGTGAGAGTGAGAGGGGGGAGAAAGATGAACAATTTAAAATAAATAAATGATTTAAAATAAATATATTTTAATTGTTGTGTGAGAAAGTATATATAATCTCATTATAAAATATAGTGTCTTTCAAAAACTGCCCTCTCCCACTTTTTCTTTTGTTAGATGCTTTCTGTCTCCCTCTCCCACTTTTTTGTTACTTTTTTTTTTGTTAGACGCTAGCAAACAAACTCTGTCTTGCTTACAAAAATTTTCATTACTTAGACGCTTTTTGTCTCCCTCTCCCACTTTTTCTTTACTTTTTTTGTTAGACGCTAGCAAACACTCTGTTTCTCCCCTGTTACAAACACACTATTTTTTCTCTCTCTCTCTCCTTCACGCGCGTATGCGCAGTTTGACTTTGCCATGTCAACAAACTTCAAAATTGGTAAAAGTTATGGTTGAAAATCGATTTTTACAGCTATACGCGGGTGCCTCTGAGAGAAAAAGTTGACGAAAATGCAGATAGGGTCATGACGAATCTCCTCCTAAAATTGGAGTGACATGCGTGCTAATTTGTGGACGTACATAGACTACATTCACGTACACACACACACACACACACACACACACATCTTGCCTTATATATATACGGATAGTATCTCATATTGCAGTTACTTTTGCGTGGTTCAGCATCCTGAGATCAGTTCACATTATTTCTGCCCATGTATTTTTCCATCTTTCTCTTCCATAGATTCCTTCTTTTGGGATCACATATGTATTACATGTCTGTAGCAGTGCATGTCCTCTCTTATACTCAGTTTTACTTTAAGCTTATATATGCTGTAACATACTTTAAGCTTATATGCTGTAACACATGCCTCATTATTTTTCTAACTTTCATACAATACCCATGTTTTCCTACTAAGCATCATACAGTCTACCTTCATCTGAAGAGAGAATCCTTTTGTTGCCATCAGAGGCAATTGAGCTCTTTCTCATCTCTGTTCTACTATATTTTCTAAGCATCTACCTTCACTGCCAGTTTGGACACCGAGGTAAGGAAGCTTTCCAAGCATTTGAAAGAATATGTCACTGAAACTTTTACTACAAAATACTCTTGTGCACCACTAATGATGTAATATTATTAAAATAGAATTTCTTGGGTTACTACATTAGTAGGCTAGAGTACACTTTATTATTACCTTCATTAGGACTTGCAGATGTGTCTTTTCTTCCTTCACTGGAGTACATAATATGTGGTGAAAGATGTACTTTTTGTTTTTACATTTATAATTATAGATGACTCAGGGTAGAAAACTTTTGGAGATGAGCAATGTAATTTACTTACAACTTACGCATTCTATCTAATTATATGTATTTACTTTCTTTTTCGTCTTCAGGTAATACTGAAGTTCACTTGAAACTTTCTGAGATCTATTCTCTGGCTGGAAGATTTAATGAAGCCTTTAAACACAGCACCAAAGCTATGGAGCTTGATCCTTTATTTGTTGTAGCTTATCTTACTATTGCTAACCAATTTTTTATGGTTCGTATTAATCAGTCTCAATTGTTTTTCAGTAGGACTTAACACTAGTATCTCCTTCCTAGTTTTTGATATTTTAGAGTTTCTATGGCATCTGTTCAAACAAATCCTCCTAATACACTATAGAACCCTACTACCATAATCAAGACAGTTTCTTTTGAAGCATTAGAGATTGATAAATTCAATGACTGGCCACGTATCTATCTCCAACAACCTTTATTTCTATTCCAGCTCACATAAAACCCACAGCAAGTAAGGAAACAGAAATATAGTCAACAAATGAAGGGGGCAGAGAGGCTATACTAGAAAGGTCTCAGAATCATAAACTTGTTAGAAGACAATTTGAACAGATAATATCATGTTTCTAAACTATGGCTTCAATACATGTCATATTCATTTGTGTGCAATAATATTTTTAAAGATTTCTAAACCTAAAAATTAGAGATACATATCCTATATGAAAAACTAAATGTTAGCCATTTTCTGATTTCAATTGTATCATCATATTCAAGATGGTATAAGTTATATCCATTGTTCAAGCTAACTTATTTTTAATGAAGAGGTCAGATCATTTCAATAATGTTATATTCTTTTCATGTTAGTGATAATATATTAAGTGTTATCCATGTCAGAGATTGTATCACTCAAAATCGTTGGTTATCTTACACATTGAAAAATAATTCAAAGATAAAATGTACAACTGAAATGGAAACAGCAAAATGATGAAATGTACTTAGTTCCTGCTTATACACTATTGCATACTTCAGTTAAAATTTTGTATTTCCAGCTGTAATCATCCAGTCAATGTATCATTTAATATATACATGCAATATATATAATTTAATATGTTAAAATCATCTAGTATGTATGCAATTTAAATTAAAATATTGCCTTTTATCTTTTTAGATAATTTTGATATTGTATAGAGTGATATATAATACATAATTGTAATTTTTTGTAATTAAAAAAATGTCAAATCTTGAATGCTTATTGTTTAAAACATAAAAATCCTTCTACAATGTTGATTTTATCCAATAGTTGCACTTTCACAGTTAACATTGGTAAAGTTCAAAGATCCTTTTCAACATTCCCTTTTGTTTTGTTTAAGATTTGTGCACTTTACCAGTTATAAATTTTTTTTTCCGTGTACTATAATACTAAAAGAAAGTTAGCATGTATTATTTACAAATACAATGTTTAAACATATTCTCCTACCTACATCCTCACTCTCACCAATGCTGTCAGTTGCTTAGACAGGCATTTTAACTTTTCTAGCTGGGAAGAAATACCAAAGCTGAGGAAATGTTTCAGAAGGCTATGGTTATAAACCCTAAACTTTGGGATGTCTATGCACAGTATGGAAGTTTTCTTGCAAATACACATCACACTAAACAGGCCATTGAAATTTTCCAGAAGGTAAGTTCAGTTTGTTGTCCATTTGTTTGTATCTTGGAGTTCTTGCTATCTCATCTAAAATTAAACACATAAACCCATGATTTCAAGCACACAATTATATATGTGTGTATGATGCAACTGTGAATATATGTACCAGGCTTGGAAGGCTCAGAAGGAGAGTCTTTCTAAACAACCATCTCAGCCTCCATATCTAATTATTTGTCTATCAGACTCTCTTCTTGTATTGGTGCAATAGGTTGATCAGATGACACATTATGGCTCTGAAGGCAGTCAAACTGTTGACACAAATTTTTGAGTGAACTAATTTTGAAAAAGTCCTGGACCTTATAAGAGGTTGGCAAATGTGTTATTCCATTCAGTGCTCTCTGACTATGGAACTTACCAATCATTTAAAGTTTTATCTTGTGTTGGCTAGATGCATTTGTGCATGTGAGACTTGTCAGTCATTCTTTATTATGCTTGAAACCAAGTCTCTTGACAAGATAGAATTATGCACACAGAAGCAGTTTAAAAGCTATATGAAAATCACTTTGAAGAGGAACAACATTACTTGTTTATGAGTGAAAGACATTACAACTAGATGTTCACTTTAGCAATCTTGCTATTGGTGGGGAAACACACTTCAGCAATGCTGGAAGTGAGATAAGAGGTATACATGTAAAGTTACACTTGATCTCTCTAACCAAACGTTTATATATTCTGTCTATACAAAAGGTGTACATCCCGGATTGGGATCTAGTTATCAAAAGATTCACAAATGGAGATGGTTGTCATTGGATCTGCTGGACAAGTCACAAGCAGTGTGCATATGCATGTATATGTATATATTGGGTCATCTCATAAATAATGTGGTTGTTTTATACTTCTTTTATTTTTCAAAATTAAGATAGACAAAGTTCTTTTTTAATCTAAAATGCACTCTCCTTCATTTTCTACAATGCTCTTCCATCTATCTGGTAGAGTTGCAAGGGCCCTCTTCCAAAATTCACTTGTCCATGGCAAAAGATTCTCCTCCAATATTGTTCTGACCTCGTCTACAGAATTCATATTTTTTTTCCATCCAAATGATTTTGAAGTCTGCAGAATAAATGATAATCAGACGGGGCAATGTTCAGTCAATATGGTGGGTGGGACATCATTTCCCATTCAAACTGCTCCAGCCTTTGGACTGTCATCCTCGCTGTATGTGGCCGAGCATTATCCTGACAGATGAACACCTTTCGTCTTGAAATCAAAGACTGTCATTTTTCTTCTAGTGCTGCTCACAGTAGATCTCCTGTGTTATCATTTCGTTTAGCTTTAAAAAGTTCAAAGTGGACTAAACCTTTCATATCCCACCAAACAGATAACAACACCTTATGTGGATGAAGACCTTCTTTAGCCAGGAGTGCTAGTGTTTCTACTTTCCCTACCCACTGTCTTCAGTGCTTAACATTTTTATAGAGAAAGTTTGTGAGGAACCCATTGACCCAATTTTCTGACTTTTCTGATGGCACACAGAGGTCAATGAATGGTTGAATGACTAAATCCAAGCTTCTCTGCTAGTTCCCCAACAGTTATGGTGGGATTTTGTCCCACCAGGGTTCACAGGACATCTTTGGCGAACTCTACAGATCTTCCAGGACAAGGCTCGTCTTCTAGGCTGTAGTTTCTGGCTTGGCATTTCTGAAACCACCGTTGACACTGGCTTACGATTATTGTCCAATCCCTATATACTGCATTAGTATTTCTTGCACTTTCCGTTGCGTTGTTGCCTTTATTGAACTTATAAAGCAAAATATGCCGAATATGCTCCTTCGTTACTTCCATTATAGCTTTGAAAGAATAACTGTTAAAATCGAACTGCACTCTTCAAAACTTATATTAGGAATAAATCCAAGGTAAAGTTACTACTTGCTTTTATAGTAAGTTAATGTAGGTTGTTTATCCCATTGCATGAACTAAAAATTCATGCAATTGAAAAAACCGCATTATTTATGGGATGACTCAATATATAAATGCATATGTATGCACTCTCTCATATACAAGCATATGCATTCATGCATATATTGAAGTATACATGTTTCGACAATTATACACGAATGTACATACATGCACAAATGTACACACATACACACAGAATTTCTCACTTTTGTGTACATGAAATATATATGACTTATCTGTTCATAAATCTCTTTTGTACACATGCATACACATGCACACACACACACATGCATGCACATACTTTTGAAGATTCATGTTCTCACATTCATGCACATACCTAAATTCATCTGGCTGTATGACTACAAAATAACTACATCCAGAATAACAGAAATACCAAACTAATACCATTTTTGAAATCTTATTTTATAGTAAAGAAAACTACCAGCAATTTGCTAATTTATTTATGGCTGTTAATTCCATTTGTAAAATGAATACATTGGAGACAGTATGTAAAATGCTTAGTGCAGCATTTTAAACATTTTTATTTATGATGCCCACTACTACTGAGAACAAGAAACAAAAGACAACATTAAATTTAGTAATAAACTAGGTGGGTATAAGTAGAAATGTACTAATAACAGAATATAGCATAGTATTGTTGAACTAAAACAAAGTTTTTAAATTTTACAACATAACCTGAGCCATGTGAAAATTTAGATAAAATATTGCATTAAGTGGTTTTCATTGAAGCTATATCTGGGCTGATAATTTTAACCAAATTTAAACATTTTCAAAAGAAAATGGATTTGTTTTCTCAGATAACCAACCATAAATCATTGGAATTAAAAAAATTGAACATTTTGCAGGAGCAAAACAATCAGCACACTTATAATTAGCTACAATGTGCAATGTAATATTTAATGAACTTACCAAAGAATATGATGTTACAGTTGATAAATATACAATGCTGCTGAAACTAGCTTTACTGGAAATGTTTATTTCTATAAATATTGTTAGGTGGAGTACAAAAGAAATAGTGCAGATAGTACTTACAATGTTCATATAAAATCTACTATGTAATTTCAAGTATAGAGATATTGATGATTGTATTGCAGTTGATAGGAGATTATTGACAAGGTGGTTACTTCAAAACATTCAGATGCAGCAATTTGTTGTGATGAAGATAGTCATACAAACAAAACCATAGAAAACATATTTATCTTAAATGTTCAGTCATATATGGATATGATTCTTCTTTGGTTTAGTAGAATTCCGTGCAACAACATTTTACAAATGCATATGCTTACATATAGAATGATCACTACAAAACAAAAGCTCATAAAATGAAGAAATGTTGGGAAATTCTTAAAGAAATCTCTTTAGAAATAAAATTTGAATTAACATGCTTTTCCTTTATTCAAAATTCTTCTTTAAACTTTAAAATGTTAGTTTTCCTTATTTACTTATTGTGACACCACAGCATAACAAATACATATTCATTATCTAATACTTTATTTTAATTTAAAGCGTTTTTAAATTGTTTTAAATATTGAAATGGCTTACTGTACATTTAGAGGCTTATAAAGTGGTATTCATTATACTGTATTTCATTTTCTTATTTACGGTGCACTCTCTGTTTGCATACTAGATGCATTAAAAATATTTTCTAGACTACAGAAAATTCCAAATAACAGCATCTCAAAACCCTGCAGCTGCTGTTTTTAGGGAATTTTAATAAATATTGTCAATCAGATATATATTTGCCTTCATATATATGAATCATTGGTGGCAGTGGCACCTCCTCCTCCTTCTGGGCTGGAGAGACCATTTAGGAGGGGATGGGATATGTGATACTGTTGTCAGGTAAGTACAGTAGCCATGTGGTACCATGTATGGTGGGAGGAATGCTTGATGTGTCTGGGGAGAGGGGAAAGAGGAGGTGGGGACAGGGCCTAGCAAATACAAGCATAACTGAGTGGCTTTAGGATACCATCTTTGCTGTAATGATTAGGTCTTTTTGAGCACAGCAAAAACACCAATTATCTTGGTCCATTGTCATCTCTTTAGGGCTCAGCATCTTGAGATCAACCTTGAATACTTTGTCCCATTCTTCCTGGGTCTCCCTCTTCCATGAGTTCCATCCACTTTAAGCAACTGTCACTTCTTTATGCAATTGTTCTTGTCCATATGCATCAAATGACTAAACCAGTGTAGTCTCCTCTCTTGTGTACTACATGTGGATAGGGTTCTGCTTGTCTTCTTGCTTATTAGAACCTTGATCTTTCCAAAGTTAACATTAAGACCTTTTGATTTCAGGCTTTGCTTCCACACCTGCGATTTCTTTTCTAGTTCTGTTACAGATTCTGTTATGATGATGGGATCATCAGCATATAGCAGTACCTAGGGGCAGCTGGTTTTAAATTGCTCTGTTATGGCCTGGAGGACAATGATGAATAGAAGGGGACTGAAAGCTGTGCCTTGGTGAATGCCAATCTGCTCACTAAATTTGAAACTATACTCATGGCTAACTCATCTTACTGACAGCATACATGTACATGGCTTGTACAGTTTTCACAAGCAATATACATACTCCTAGTTTTCTCAGAGACCACTATATCACAGAATGAGGGACTCTGTCAAAGGTTTTCTCCAAGTCAACAAATGCCTAGTATAATGGTTTATTCTTAGCTAAATACTTCTGCAGATATCTGACTAAGAAGATAGCATCAGTAGTACTTCTATCCAGCACAAAGCCAAACTGCATCTCATCTGCTCCAATTCTTAGAAAATTACTATTTGTAAATAGAAATATTCAGTAACAGTACTTTGGAGTAAAGATTTGAAAACTATGTATTTTGAGCAGGAATATGGCAGCACCACCTCTAGCTGAACTATTATTCTGTGCTAATGAAGGGAAATAACCCAGAAATTGTGATACACAGAAATTGTTTTGAGCTGAGTGGGGGTGCTAGGTTCCCTTGTTTGAAAATATAAGGACACAGATCGTGTTGTGTAACCAGCTGGAGATGATGTCTCTTGGGGCTAAGTTACAGCAACATTAATCCTAAATCAGGACTGCCATAATAATCTTTACTCCAATTCTGTTTCTAATTAATTGTGCTCTCTCTGTAACTTTCATAACCCAGCTATTTGACACCTCCGTAATTACTTCTATTTAGGGCATCTCCCTTACTTTTGTAATAGCTAACTATTATGTTGCTATGTCAGTCATTGGGGATGACACCTTCCTGAGTAACCTGATAAACTATACAGGCAACTAGACTGTATCCTACTCCACCAGATAATTTAAGAATCTCAGTATAGTTCCCAATGGACCAGGAGCTTTCCCCATCTTCATATCCTTAAATGCCTTATCTGTCATACTGTTGTCAACTAGGATAGCTGTTGAGTTCACATTGGAAAGACTCCCTTTACCCCAAGCATTCTTCACTCATAATAACCTTTTGTAGTAGCACTTACACACCTTCTTTTTAGAGTCACTCATTGCAAGTGTACCATTATCTATCCATATATACTCCTCATCCTCAACATCTTGATTCTTTCTGATATACTGTCTTATACTAACGTATTCATATAAATTAACAAGGAAACTTCTTTGTAGTTGCTTAATCTGGAAATAGACATGAAATCTTCTTCAAATCCCTACCATGTAAAAAAAAAAAAAGAACAAATGGATAATGTAGTGTAAGATATATTATGTCTGAGAGAAAGATGAGATAGTTACAGCTGGAATGCCTTTAGTCATCGGTCTACTTGATCAGAGATCATCTGGGATAAATAACAATGACATAGCTGCAATAACACATACATGCCAACATACAAACATGCACATGCATACACACTCTCTCTCTCCTTTCTCTCTCTTTCCCTCTCTCTCCTCTCTCTTCTTTCTCTCTCTTTCCTCCCTCTCTCTCTCATGTACACACACAAACAAATGAATTCACATCTAAACACATTTACCAACAAACAAACCTGTATGTAATCAAATAACATGCAAAAAACTGCAGCTAAAAGGCCTATGGTCACAATTCTACTGGATCAGGACTGACATGGAGTGAACATGTTGATACACACACAAACACATTCACATAGATTGAAACATAGCAAACATGAATACAAATGCAAGTATACAACACACACAT
>NC_068986.1:61070554-61073358 GCF_001194135.2 Octopus bimaculoides | reverse complement strand
AAACATGAATACAAATGCAAGTATACAACACACACATGTATACATACAAATACACCACACACATTTATACAAATATACAATACAAACATACACAAATACACATACACAGAATTAGACAGCACATACCATACATACACATAACATGTACACGCCTTACATACAAACTTACAACAGTCATGCATATAAATATGTATACAAGCACGTACACACACACACACACACGTGCATGCAGACACACATGCAGGTACACACACACACACACACACACACACACACACACACACACACACACTCACACACACAATGTATTGACATATGGTGATAATTTATGAAAATGCCATTGAAAACTATTCCATTATACAAAACTCTCAAGAGATTAGAAATGCCTTCAGAATTGGATTCTGGTTGTATAATGTTTTGTGACTGGAAAGAATTATAGCATGTCTTCACACACACACACGCGTGCACACACACAGACTCTCTCCCTCTGTCTCTCCCTCTGTCTCTCCCTGTTTCCCCTCTTTCTCATATACATACTGCTATTCTTGCCTTTCATTGATTGAAGAAAGCATTTAGCAGAATACCATGCTCACTAATTTCGTGGACACTGAAAAAATTACTGCAGTAAGTAAAGAGTTGGCAATGATTTCAGTGACAAATTTAGCAATAAAGCAAGAATCCATCTAGGTTTAAGCCTTAGTCATCACCTATTCATTACAGTCCTACTATAAGCCATCAGAGTTTAAGACTGGTTGCCCATGGAAACTCTTATATACTGATGGTCTAGTTTTCATAGCTGAATCTGTTAAAGAGGATATTCCAGGCATGGAAACTAAACCTAGAATTGAGTGGTCTTCATGTAAGCCTAGCAAAGATGAAGTATTTAGCAAGTAGGAAAGAAAACAAGACTCTTATACTTTCAAAGAAATGGCCTTGTTTGATATGCAGAAAAAGAGTAGGTATAAATTCCATATGCTATACCCAATGAATGTTATGGACATACAAGAGATATAGTGGAATCACTGGCAGGCTATCTGAGAGCATAAGTTTCATATGCTATAGATAAACTAGAGCAGCTCATAGGAGTACACTGGAAATAGATCCTTTTAAATGCTCAGATGGCTCAGTAGAAGTAGTCAACAGCTTTTGCTTCAGAGGAGATGTAATTAGTAAGAGAAGTAATTGCTTTGAAAGTATAAAAGCCAGAGTAGAATGGGTTGGAGAAAATTCAGGGAGCTACTGCCTCTGCTGACAACAAAGATTTTTTTTCTCAGAGCGAAAGACTGGTTGTATGATGCTTGTGTCAGAACTGCAATGTTACATGGCAGTGAGACATGAGCCTTGAATGCAAAGGAATTGAGAAGACTTGTAAAAAATTAAGTTGGCATGCCCCATTGAAGGTGCCGTGTAAGTGTGCATAAACAATAAAGTTCAAAGATGCTAAGTGAAAAACTGGACATAATCAGATGTAGTGTGCAAGAAAGAAAACTGTACTGGTATGGACATGTGATACACTTGCATGGGTTGCAGGGTTTGAGAAGATCTGACTAGTCAGAGGACAGCATCATGCTTCAATATCTACTTTGGTATGGTTTCTATGATTGAATGTCCTTTCTAACGACAATTGCCTATTGGGTGCTTTTTTCATTGCACCAACAGTAGTTAGATTGTTATGCAAGTCTAAGATGTCTTTGACTGAGTGAATCTACTGTAGAGAGGGAAGTGGGTTTATGCTTCAGGAGACAAAAGGTTAAAGTGTGTGAGAGAAAGGACCAGAGCAGATCAGGTTTGTTGCTGTATAGGAGCTATGTGGCTGTTCACATTATAGAAGAGAGGGTGGGGGTGATGGCAAGATGGAAAGAGATAGAATTGTAATGATAAAGTGTCAGAGTGAAGACAAAAAAAATACAAGATGAATAGAAGTGAGTGGGGACAGGAGACCTGTGGGTGTGAATAGGGACAGGAGAACTGGAGGCGTGAGGAGGTAGAAACTGTGTGTATTGATGAGAAAGAAGTGATTATTAGAGATGGGAATGAATTAGTGGGGTGAATATATTAAAGAAAAGGTCTTGAGGAATAATTAGGGAAGGGTAGGTGACACCTGTAAAAATTGGGTAGGATTGAGGGATAGATGTAGTGAATGGTGGATAAGGGATGGGTGATGACCAGAAATACATATGAGTTGGAAGGAGGTGGTGGGGAGATTAGGAACTGACTGACAATACAGAAAGAGATGTGAAGAACAGAAGGATAGTAATAATGACACAGTGGATGGAGGAAAGATAGGAAAGAATGAGAAAAAGAAAGCTGACATGCAGTTGAGAGCAATCAATGTAAAAACTGGGTGGAGAGTATACAATGGGGGGAAATAAATATTCGTACATGTCAAAATTATTTATTTATTTAATTTCTAATGAACATATATGGGATATAACAATACTATATTTGCATACACATGCATAAACTAAGAATATGTGAAAGAAACTAATAATTTTTAGTAACTAATGAATTTATATACAACTAGCAGAAATACCCGGCTTTGCCCGGGTTAAAGAGAATAATGAAATCTAAAAACGCCGTCTAGACTACGCAACCCTCAACTGTTAGTAGCTACGATACCATAATTCTACATTACTAACTCTCCAATCCATGCCAGCATGGAACATAGACATTAAGTGGAATGCCAGTCTCTCATCTAGGAGGGCCTTGAAATCAACGTTACCAACTGGGGACTATGTGTGTCGCAGTGATAATAAAAAGACTCAAAGGAGGTCTGCAACGAAATAATTTTACTCAACACTTTG
>NC_068986.1:61067733-61068862 GCF_001194135.2 Octopus bimaculoides | reverse complement strand
AACTTTCTCGTTTGTTCCAATAATCTTATCAGTGGTCATTTTTAAGCGTCAAAATGCTATCTTCTTCATTCAGCACTGAGACAACATAAAGTAGTGTCGTAATAATGGTGAAAAGTAAAGAACTCACAAATTCAGTGAAAAACTTAATTATTGAACAGTGGAAAGCAGGTAAAAGCTACAGGAAAATATCAGAGACCCTTTGTATTCCATTTTCTACCATATCTTCATTTATTCAAAGATGTAAAAAATCGGGAACTGTTGAAAACAGAATAAGATCCGGTGCACCACGCAAGATTTCCCCTAGATCTTTAAGAAAAATTAAGTGAAGTATTGAAAAAACCGCAATGATCACCAGAAAGGAGTTGCAAGAAAATTTGTTAGCTTCAGGGACTAGTGTTACACTATTAACAATCAGCAATGAACTTCATAGGAATGAACTGAAGTCATGCTCTCCTAGAAAATCTCCACTGTTGATTAAAAGGCATAGAGATGCCCGTTTAAAATTTGTTTATGAACATAAAGATACATCTGATACACTCTGGGAAGATGTTCTTTGGACAGACGAGTCGAAAATTGAATTGTTTGGACGAAATTTGCATAGCCATGTTTGAAGGAAAGATGTTACCACCTGTTCGCTGAAAAACACAATTCCTACTGTAAAGTTTGGAGGTGGCAACATCATTGTGTAGGGGTGTTTCTCTGCAAATGGCACTGGCAATTTACGTGTGATAGATCGTAGAATGAATGCAGAGATGTACCAAAATATTTTGAACAGTAATTTATGGGACTCTGTAGAAAAGCTGCAGCTTTGTGAAGGGTGGGTTTTACAACAGGATAACGACCCTAAGCACACGGTGAAATCTACCAAAAATGGATTGTCAATCACAATATAAAATTATTAGAATGGCCAAGCCAGTCACCTGATTTGAACCCCATTGAAAATTTGTGGTGTTATTTGAAAATTAAAACTCATTCAAGAGCCCCAATGTGCATTCCAGATTTGAAGAAAATTTGTCAAGAAGAATGGGAAAAAATTCCTAAAGAAGCATGCGAGTCAGTGATTAAGAACTACAAGAAGAGATTGGTTGAAGTGGAACTGAATAATGGTTATGCTACGAAGTATTAAATC
>NC_068986.1:61066620-61067459 GCF_001194135.2 Octopus bimaculoides | reverse complement strand
TGTAGTATGAAGGATGAAGAATTGATGAAAAGTAAAATAGTTCTGAGAAGTAAAAAGAATAAGCAGAGTCTTGGAAAAACTGATGAAATATGCAAATTTCTACATATTTAATTACAGCAGTAGAATATTGCAGTTAGTAAGATGATGGGTGGCAGGAGTGTTATGAAGAAGAAATTACGCAAGGATGGAGCCCAGTTATGCATATCACTATCACTATTCTCTGAGCATCTCTGAGACATCAAACTTGGCAATGACACTCTGGTCTCATGTCACTTCCACTCAAATGGTCATTTCTACAACATCTGTCTGTGTTTGAACTGTCTTTGCACAGAGGCCACTTGGACTCTCACCTTCACTGTGAACAGGAATTGACCTCTCTTCATTCCTTTGCTTCTTATGGCCTTAATTCGTCACTTCTCTTCATCTAAAAGTACCCCGACACATGTTCCCACACTTCCCACTGGGAGATTGGAGGTCCTTCAATTTTCACTATTTCATCCCATGTCTTCTTAGGTCTTTCTCTTCTACAAGCTTCATCGGCATTAAGTCCTTGGTACTTCTTTGCACAGCTGTTCTCATCCATACAAATCCCATGTTCATGCCAGCACAGTCTTCTTTCTTCCAGACTACATCTGATTCTTCTTATGTCCAATTTTTCTCTCAGCACATTTGTACTTGATCATACTCATCCAACAGAGCATGTTATCTTCAATCCAGTCCAGTCTTCTTCAATCCTCTGCATTCAAGGCCCATACACACACACACACATTCATTTATACCTGTACATATATATGTATACATACAAGTATATATATATATATATATATATATATATATAT
>NC_068986.1:61064139-61065457 GCF_001194135.2 Octopus bimaculoides | reverse complement strand
TATATATAATATGTGTATATATGTATATATCATCATCATCATCGTCGTTTAACGTCCGCTTTCCATGCTAGCATGGGTTGGACGATTTGACTGAGGACTGGTGAAACCGGATGGCAACACCAGGCTCCAATCTAATTTGGCAGAGTTTCTACACCTGGATGCCCTTCCTAATGCCAACCACTCAGAGAGTGTAGTGGGTGCTTTTACGTGTCACCCGCACGAGGGCCAGTCAGGCGGTACTGGCAATGGTCACGCTGTGTATATATATATATATACACACATATACACATACAAATGTACACACACATGCATGCATGTTCACAGTCACAGGTATGGCTGTATGTCTAAGAAGTTCACTTCACAGTCAAGTGGTTTCTGTTTAATCCCTCTGCACGGTACCTTGGTCAAGTGTCTTTTACTATGGAATTGAGTTGAGCTACAAATTGTGAGTAAAATTTGACAGATGGAAACTGAAGTCTATTTCGTGTGTGTGTGTGTGTATGTGTATGTGTGCACGTGCATGCACATGTGCGCATGCATGTGCCTTTGTTTCTGCATGACTTTGCAATGATGCTACTTGGGCTGTGATGACATTTGTTTATGTCCTGTGTAAAGAATATTTTCTGTAGTTCAATGGTTAAATAAGCAAAGTACCTTACTTGAAATCAAATAAGGGCTGTGTTAGAAAGGGTAACTAGCTATAGAATACTGCTTCACAAAGAGTGGCCAATTCATGCCAACGTATAAAAAGCAGATGTGAAAACAAAATTGATGGTGATATAGATGTATATGTGCATTGTGTGTGTGTGTGTGTGTGTGTGTGTGTGTGTGTACGTATGTGCATACACATGTGTGTGTTTGTATGTGTGTGTGAATTTCACCTTTCTACGAACTTAGGAAGTAAAAAACATATATAGTATATATATATATATATATATCAATTCTAAAAATAGCCAAACACCTACTGCTGCCGTCCAAAGGAATTGGTATAAAAGACAGAAAACCAGCCAACTTATTACAGTCTGTTAAAGTCTGTCATACCGGCCATGACGAAGGGAAATAGCCCTGAAACTCGAGTCGCCTTTATATATATATATTTATATTTATATATTTATATATTTGATCCTTTATATTGAACACTCAATATTTCATCTACATTCAATACTTTCTTTCATGGTGCCATCCATTTTTATGTTATTTTATTTTATATTGTATATTGTATATCATATTATATATTGTATATTCCATATTCTATACCCCACATTAGTTCTGCAGGAATATAAATAAAACATAAAAAACAGACAGTGTTGGAACTCTT
>NC_068986.1:61059605-61063490 GCF_001194135.2 Octopus bimaculoides | reverse complement strand
CGTATGTGCATACACATGTGTGTGTTTGTATGTGTGTGTGAATTTCACCTTTCTACGAACTTAGGAAGTAAAAAACATATATAGTATATATATATATATATATATAAATCACCACTCCGATTTGATTACCATTGGAACTTTATACTTTTCAGACTCTACCATCATTGATCTTACAGTACACTGTTGTTGATATATATCTATACTATGATAGAAAGAAAAATGCAAGCCAGGAATAACAATATTTAAGTATTTAATAAACCTGGAAAATACAGGACAAGAAGTAAACCTAAAATAAAAGAAAAGAGCTTAAAGATTGCAGCCAAAATAAAATTTGAATGGGTTGCATCTTGTATCCTGGCTTCCCACAGTGTCAACAATTTATTCCAACCATCTCTTATTCTTTCTTCTTCAAACAGCTTTTTCTCTTATGTCCAACCTTCTTGCAGTACCAACAACTTTCATTAAATCTTCTTGCTTCACATACTTGCCCCTTCCTTGCTTTGAATCTCGAACTGTCATCCACCTGGAATATTCTTGTGTTAGACCTTACATACAACTCAAATTCCAGAGCTCTTGCAAATGCCTCTTGCAGAGTATTTGGCTTAATTGTTTCACTTGAACTTTGAGCTCTGTACTTCCCGAAGCATTGATAAACTGTTCTTTCAGAAGAAAAGCCAAAAGTTCCTGGGCAAGCTGTTTTAGTGATTCTCCTCTAGCCCGTGTGTGGGTCTGAAATTGTACCCTGTGCACTTTTCTCTAACACTTCAACTTGTGAAGATTAACAGCTTCTGTCCTCCACAGACAATTAGCACCCACTCCAGAAAGGGCACCTCTGGAAGTTTTGTCATTCTCAAAATGTAGCATATGTTGCCCACCATTTCTATGCGATTTCTGCTCATCAGCTTGAGGTTCAGCAATACAAAACTGTTCTACAGCCTTCATTCTCTCATTTAAACATTTTCAGCTGTTCACTTAACTGTTCCTTGCATCTTGTAATATCATATCATGAGCCACCTCATGTCTGTACTGCTCTAATTCTTAATGTACTTTTTCATGTTGAAGAACAACTGTTGCTGTTCTTCCACATTCTTTTCACAAGTGTGTTCAACTGTCCCTGAAGACGCATGTGCTGCGCTTTCTGCTCTTCCTTCAACTCAGTCAGTTTATCATGTTGGTTTTGTTGTAATGCTTTCATGATTGTAGCCAGAGAAACCTCTTTCTTCACTGCCTGCTTCCTTGTGTGTACTCCTTCTGGCTCCATAGTGAATAATCAGCTAAGTGCAGCAATAAATATATCCCACTTCTGACACCAGTTGTTACACCCCAGGTGACCTCCTGATACCATCAACAGGCTCTAACAGTCTGTGTCCACTGCTGAGGAGACTGTAAATGAGTTCAACAAGCAAACTTGCTTAGAGCAGAAGATGTGGTAGTTACAGAAGTAAGAAAAGTTGACAATAACAAAACAAAACCGTTGAGTATAAACATAATAAAAGAACTTTAATTAAGAGGCAAATAAAAATTTATGGAAAAAATACACAGTTCTTTAGAGAGTTTTTTAGAAGTTCTTTCATTTACCTATGAAATGTTTAAGCTTCTTTTGGTGAGTTCTTTTTATTCACTAGTCTAATGATTCATTATTTTTTTAATCTTTTTTTTTTTGTCGACTGGATTTCATTGTTACTTCTGAATTTACATTAGTTCAGTAACCATTCTGAATTCTTTATGATGCCAAGTTTATACTGACTGTTTTCACAGCAATTTCAAAACCTACCTTACTAAGACACCACTGTTCACATTAACCAACTCACATTCACCTTTGCCCTTTTTTATACCCGTTCTCCTCTCAGCAAAGATTCCACTGCTCATATTAACCACTAACATTCACAAGAATAATCTGATTGGAGTAGTGATAAAGTCGCTCAAAAGATGTAGCAAAAGTCCAAGAAGAAGGTAAGAAATGAGATAAGGATCCAAGAGAGAAAGAAGTTCAGTCAGACAGGATCAAATTGAGGTGGCTATGTAAGCATATATTATGGTTGAAAATTTTACAATTATGTCATCTATGATAGGGTCCATAATCACCAACTTCAATAAATTCAAACTAAAAGACCAAAATGTCAGGCCTTTGTGCTTAATTAACTATGTCCCTCAGCATTTTAGTGAGCTCCTTAGTCATTAGGGTATTGATGATACCATTCCTTGCCAACCATAACATACCTGCTACTCATGCTTCCACCTAAATTTATGCTAACCCCTTAAACTAAGAACACTACCAGAAATCACAAATATAGCCAGGGTCAGCTTAAACATGTATAACTGTAGGGCCTCTAGAACCTACCCACTGAATAGCAATTGTATGAGGATAAATGTGTTGTGACACATAATGCCCTAAGATACCCTTATTTCAATAAGCCAGCCTTAGTAAGAGGAGGATTTCTGTGCACCTATAATCATTTAACAGCAAACTTTGTGGGCACCACTTCAAGTGCTTATTCAATAACTATTCAGAGTAACTATATGTCCCATGGCCCCACTCCTAAACACCTACCCATGTCTAATGCCTTTGTATCCTAACATCCTCCAGCCTCATTCTTCACACCCATCGATGTACCCATTCCCCTCCTTACAATAAGTTCTGTAATTACTAATGAGGTTTATTATTGTACTATATAGTCATGTTGCTGGAAGCATATCATCCTGTTTGTTAGTATTGTTGTACTACATCACTATGTAACCATGGCCATATCATCATGTTTGTTATCATTGTGTCACCTCCAGACCTGAGCAGTCTTATCAGTATGGTTTATAATGACTACTTATATCAATATTGACACTGACAGCGATATGATTATTATAATCTCTGTATTTTACTTCACTTTACTATTTTTGCTATTGGTATGATGTTTATTACTTCCGCCTTAGCGAAGATGGAGGTATTGTTTTCAGTTGTGTTTGTTTGTCTGTGGACAAGATATATCTTGAGAACCTCTGAATGGATTTGAGCCTCATAACTGGCACAAACTGATTAGATTTGGACAAGGATTCTGGATTATTTGTCATATTTACTTTACTTTACATGATTACAATCTTACATTGACTTTCAAGTCTTTCTCAATCATCTCCCTTTAGGCTGTTTCCAAAGCTTTATTTTCATTTCTCTATTATTAATTTTATTTGCGTCTCTATCTTAGTAGAAGCTGATGGATAAAGGAATCCCGCAAAGCAAACCAAATAAAATTTGGAATTTTTTGCGGAGGGTGAAAGTGTTAACAAGAACAGGACAGTGAGAACAAGACAGTAAAAAGATGACAGTGAAAACAAACAATAAGGGCTGTTAGGCCAAGACAATAGAAAAATTATTATTTTTTTGAACTCTAGTAGACGTGAATGAGAGAAGAGACAAGAGACAGAAAAATCATGTCTTCTAATGTCTCGTTTGTCTGTTTTTTTCGTTGTTTGAAAAAAGTTTGTCTTCTGTTTTCATTTCTCACTGTGTTTAATGTTTTTTTGTGATGTCCTGTACCCATATATGCATGTATATATACATATAGATGTAGGTATGTACATATATGTATGCATATATGCATATGTTTACATATTGTTTATATTAATATATTATATATGCAATGCAGATAAGATAGAGATTTTTATTTATTTACGGCCTCAAACATCTCATACCTTTTGCGCTTTAGTCTGCCCTCTATTATTTATCTTGTTTCTCTCCATGAAATTCAATTGAATTCAGTTTTTGTCTTAAATTCATACTTATTCATTTTCTAAGCTTCCTAAATTCATGCTACTTATATATTCTATCCACCTAGGTTTCATTGCTCTTTTAAAAATTGCGATTTATGCATTGTTGTCTCTCAAATATTTAAAATC
>NC_068986.1:61052673-61056109 GCF_001194135.2 Octopus bimaculoides | reverse complement strand
AGTACCGCCCGACTGGCTTCCGTAGGATTTTCGAGCGAGATCGTTGCCAATGCCCCTGGACTGGCTTGTGCGGGTGGCACATAAAAGACACCATTTCGAGCGTGGCCGTTGCCAGTATCGCCTGACTGGCCTTCGTGCAGGTGACACGTAAAAGCACCTACTACACTCTCTGAGTGGTTGGCGTTAGGAGGGGCATCCAGCTGTAGAAACTCTGCCAAATTTAGATTGGAGCCTGGTGTTGCCATCCGGTTTCACCAGTCCTCAGTCAAGTCGTCCAACCCATGCTAGCATGGAAAGCGGACGTTAAACGATGATGATGATGATGATATTAACACTTTACAGTATGCTTACATATATACCTACAGATATACATCAATCTAAAACAACAGGAATACTAAAGGAAGGCTGGAACTTAAGAGAAGAGCGAGCCAAATGGTTTAATTCTATTCATTTAAAAATTCTTGAGTAGAGCTTATTATTATTACCTCCGCCTTTGAAACTATTTTGAATGGTGAATTTAACTTTGGCTTCTATTAAATAAGGATAAACTATTTATTACTGTTACTAAATTTTCTAAAGCCACCTTCACATTCCATGATTACCATTGGGAATGATTAGGTACCAGACAAGGATTCTGAATTATTTTTCTGGTTTTTTCACTTAACTTTTGAGATTGGTTGGGTTCATTTTTAGTATTCTCGTTTGTAAGAGCAGTCGAGTTTATTTCAGATATTCTCATTTTAAAAATCATCTCTTTCTAATTGTTGAGAGAATGTTGGTGTCGCCTTGGTGGAGGTTTGCACTCTCTGAGTGCTCTTGTTATTGTTATTGATAGCATACATACCCAATGATATGCATGTGGGGTGGATTATCCACATTATTGTATTATTATCAGTTTGTGTGTGTGTGTATATATCATCATCATTTAATGTCCGTTGTCCATGTTGGCATGGGTTGGATGGTTTGACAAGGGCTGGCAAGCTGGAAGGCTGCACCAGACTCCAGTCTGATTTAGCAGGATAGATGCCCTTCTTAACGCCAACCATTGTGAGAGTATAATGGATGCTTTTACATGTCAGTGGCACGGGTGCTATTTGCATAACACTAGTATCTGCCACATCTATGATTTTACTTGGCTTGATGGGTCTTCTCAAGCACAGCATTGTATCAAAGGTCTCGATCATTTGAAAAGTGCTTTTTACATGTCATTGACATTGGCCATCTTACCACTGTGAGGCTCAACGCCTGAATGATGCTTTTTACATGCCACCAGCTTGGGTGCCAGTTATGTGACTCCAGCAGCAGCCACAACCACGGTTTCACTTGGCTTGATAGGCCTTCTCAAGCACAGCATATCGCCAAAGGTCTTGATCACTAGTCATTGCCTCTGTGAGGCCCAAAGTTCAAAGATCATGCTTCACCACCTTGTCCCGTGTCTTCTTAGGTCTGCCTCTACCACAGGTTCCACAGGATAACGGAAGTTATCTACTACCTCTAGCTTACCCCTCTGGCAGTTGATGGAGTCTATTTTCTGTACATTTTTGGTGTTTATTGTACCTGTGCATCTTACACGTACAAAAGCTATTTTCCTCTGATATTGCTGCACCTCTCTCTTATATGTCCATAGCTTACACCAGGTATATCTTATGGAGTTTTTACCTACAACTTCAGATTGAGCAGGGCCATCTATCTAAATGGATTGGTGATTTGTCTGCCTTCCTACTTACTGAGACTTTGGTATTTGCTAACTTAACTATAAGGCCCTTCGATTCTAAACCTTGCTGCCATACCTGAAATTTCTCTAGTTATGGTAATGATTCAGCTATAAGACCAAGGTCATCAGCATAGAGGAGCTCCCAGGGGCAGCCTGTCTTAAATTCCTCTGTTATTACCCGGCGGACTATGATGAACAAGAGGGGGCTGTGCACCAATCCTTGGTGAACCCCTACTTGTACCCTGAATTCTTCACTGTACTCATTGCCAACCCTCACCTTACTGATAGTGAACCTGTACTTGGCTTGTACAGCTCTCACTAGTCACTTGTCTATTCCTAATTTCCACATTGACTACCAGATAAAGGATTGTGGAACCCTGTCAAAGGCTTTCTCCAAGTCAACAAAAGCCAAGTACAGAGGTTTATCTTTGGCTATATGTTTTTCCTGCCGCTGCTTTACCAGAAATATAGCATTAATGGTGCTTCTCCCTGGCACAAAACCAAACTGCATCTCATCTAGACGAAGTCTCTCCCTAATTAGTTGGGTTATGACCCTCTCAGTAACTTTCATCACCTGATCCAATAATTTGATACTTCTGTAATTATTTCTATCTAAGGCATCACATTTACCTTTGTCGCAGTTGACTATGGTGCTGCTACACCAATCATTGGGTATGACTCCTTCGTGAACCACCTAATTTACAATATGGGTGACTAGACTATAACCTACACCGCCAGATATTTTAAGCATCTCAGCGGTGATTCTTGATGGGCTTTCCCTGTTTTCATATCCTTAATTACTTTATCTATCCTTAATTACTTTATCTACCAAACTACTGTCGATTCAGATAGCTGGTTTTTCAGTTGGGTCAACATTTGGCAGACTCGCCTCCTCCCATTCATTCTCCACATTCAACAGTCTTTCATAATGGCATTTTCAAGCCTCTTCTTTTGCAGAAATCAATGCAAGTGTGCCATCAACTATGTGGACACGTTTCTCTCATATGACATCACAATTTTCTTTCATACACTATCTTGCAATCCAAACCACTTCAAGTTTTTGGTCCTCACATCACTGAACATAGGCAAACTTCTTTCCTGCTTCTACCTTGGCTAGATATACCTGTCTCCTAGCTTCCCTTCTGAAATAGTTCCCTGCTACCCCCACTCTCCCAGACCTGTTTCTTTGCTCTAATGGCTCTGTCTTCAGCATTGTTCCAGAACCATGTCACCCTAGGTATAGATGGGACTTTGCACCCACCACAGATTTGGTCTGTGGTACTCAGCAAGCTCTCCTGCAGGAATTTCCAGTTGCCCTTTATGTCAGAAGTTTGTAGCTCCTCCTTCCTCCCATCAAATTTCTCAATTAGGATGTCCCTAAATCTCTGACCATATGAAGGAGTCCTTAATCTTCCAAATCCTTCTTTTCCAGATTGGTCTGCTTTTTGGCATCATTCTGGTCTGGAGTCTAAAGTCACTAATGACTAGTCTATGCTGGGGGTACATTCTTCACCAAGGAAGGTGTTTGTATTTAGTAGTAACCATGCATCCTGCTGTCTAGTGAGAATGTAATTGATCTGGTTTGCATAGTCACCTGATTGGTAGGTTAATAGGTGGCTGGCTGGCTTCCTGAAGTTGGCATTCCTTTATTATTATTATCTACAATAATAAAAATAAAGACTATTACAAAGTGACTTAACATTACCTTTAATTTTATATATA
>NC_068986.1:61051152-61052532 GCF_001194135.2 Octopus bimaculoides | reverse complement strand
ATATATATATATATATATATACAGCTTTATATGGATTGTACATGTTTCAATAACGTATTTTGAATACCTGAGAGCAAACCAGTAAATGTTTGGAGTAATCCCTTACTATTTACAAATATGTGTGTGTGTGTGTGCATGTTTGTGTCCCATGTTAGTCTGTGTGTATATATTTATGTATAGATTGTTTATATATACATTTCTGTATGTATGTGTATCTATATATCTGCATATGGGTGTATATGTGGAGCAAGCAGACAAACCCTTAATGGCATGGTAATTTATAACCCCTACTGTAGTACCCTTTCTGCTGGCCTATCTAGGTACAATGTCTTACTCATCTGGCTTCCTTCCCAAAATGTGGCTTGAATGTGTTTCTGGAACATCCGATGTATCTTTGTGTGCAGATGTTGGCGATGCTGTTTCTGTTGATGTTGACACTGCTCCTACTGCTGTTGCTGGTGTTGGTGTTGGCATCAGAGTTGTTAAAGCTGGCATTGGCGTTTGTACTGGTGCTGGTGCCATTAATGTTGGCATAGGGGACATCATTGATGGTGACGCTGTTGGTGGTGTTATAGCCATCATTGTTGGTGTTGCTGGAGCTGTTGTCTGTTATCATGTTGTCACTGTTATTATTGTTATCATTGGCGATGGTGCTGTTACTAACTTTGTTCTGGATGTTGCCATTGCTGTTATTGTTATTACTGACAGTGGTGCTTGCTGCTAGTTCTGTTCAGGTTGCTGTTGTTGCTATTGGTACTGTACTAGTCACTGAGAAGGCTGCTGATGTTGCTATTAGGGTTGGCTACCACCTCAGCTTCATAGATGACTTCGTTGCTTTCACAATTGCCTCCCACTGGGCATCTGTTGTGGTCCCTGCATGAGCCTCCTGCCTCCACCCATGGTCTAGGGTTGTTAACTAGAATGCTCCTAATATTGGGTACACAGCTAAAAGAGACCCTTAGGTTGTGACTTTTGAAAATGCATCCAAACTTATGTGATCATGTGAAGTGTTTATCTACTAGCCATAGGAATATCCTACCTAGACACATTTTTATGTTGAAGGTCACTATCAGAACTAGAGGAGAAGTTTCAGGTGTGGAAGCAAGGTATAGAATTGAAGGGCCTTAGAGTCAACCTAGCTAAAACCAAAATCCTAATAAGTAGGAAGGTAGATAAAACACAAACCCCTTCAGGTAGATGGCCCTGCTCAGTATGTAGAAAAGGAGTAGGTAGTAACTCTATAAGATGTACCCGGTGCAAGCTATGGACACATAAGAGGTGCAGCAACATCAAAGGCAGGTTAACTAGCAAGTTAGTTTTTGTTTGTGGCAGATGTTCAGGTGCAATAAAGACTGCAAACAAACAGGAAACAACTTCTAT
>NC_068986.1:61048358-61050256 GCF_001194135.2 Octopus bimaculoides | reverse complement strand
CCGAGTGGTTGGCGTTAGGAAGGGCATCCAGCTGTAGAAACTCTGCCAAATCAGACTGGAGCCTGGTGTTGCCATCCGGTTTCACCAGTCCTCAGTCAAGTCGTCCAACCCATGCTAGCATGGAAAGCGGACGTTAAACGATGATGATGATGATGATGATGAGGGAGGGGGAAAACCAAATGATATTCCTATGGCACTTCCTTCTGCAGGTATTGGGGCCTGGCATGTAAGAGATACAGTCCCTAAATCTGCTTATAGTAGGAGGCTGCTGCATCAAAAATCTCTCAGCTAGAAGAAAGTTTTGTGGTCCTCTTGCTAACATCCTTCACCAGGTTTTTTAATATGATGGTTGGGTGACAGTAGGCTGTATTGATGCCTGTCAGCCTCTCATTTGGTTTGTGTTAGGGCCTGTATGTACCGGAGCCCAAGTCAAGTGTAATATCTAAGAAGTCCGTGTAGGTGAAATTGGTCTTGATAGTGATTTTCAGTTCCATGGAGTCAATGGTGCTAATTAGATCTTTCCTAAGTCTGTCTAGGGTGTGCCCGTTGGGAATCATCCCTGTAGAGACCAAAGAGGATAGAGGGGAAATTCTTCATAAGGGCATTGAGGATATATGATCCGATGAGGTTGCATAAATGAGCACTGTCATAGGCCACCATTGCTACATCAAAAGAGCATACATGGTCGGATTGCTTGATCCAGGTCAAATCTTTATTGAACAACACTGTTTTCCTGGCATGCATAATGACATTTATGTTGACATATAGTAACAAAGTCTTTTCCTCCTCCATTTTCTAGAGAGGCCACTTACTAGAGAAGCCATAGGCCAGCAGGTTTGGAGTCTGGGGAAACGCTTTAAAGCTAAGCATTTCATGGATGTGAAACCCAAGGTAACCTCCTAGACCAGCCATATCTATCTTTATCTATATGTATATCATCTTCATCATCATCATCATCATCATCATCATCATCTAACATCTGCTTTCCATGCTCGCATGGGTTAAATGGTTTGACTGGAACTGGTAAGCCAGAGAGCTGCACCAGATTCCAGTTTGATTTGGCATGGTTTCTACAGCTGGATGCCCTTCCTAACACCAACCACTCCAAGAGTGTATTGAGTACTTTTTACGTGCTACCAGAACAGGTACCATTTACATGAAACTGGCAACAGCTGTGACTATGATTTCACTCTGCTTGACGAGTCTTCTCAAGCACAGCAAAACGCCAAAGGTCTTGGTCACTTGCCATTGCCTCCATGAGGCCCAACATTTGAAGATCATTCTACTGGCAATGGCCATGATTACAATTTCATGGGTGCCGTTTACATGACGCCAGCAACGGCCACAACTACAGTCAGTTTCACTTGGCTTGATGGGTCTTCTCAAGCACAGCATATTACCAAAGGTCTTGGTCATTTGTCATCACCTCCGTGAGGCCCAACATTTGAAGATCATACTTCACCACCTCATACCATGACTTCCTGGATCTACCTCTTCCATAGGTTCCCTCCACAGTTAGAGATTGAGACTTCTTTACACAGCTGTCCTCATCCATATGCATCATATGATCATACCAGTGCAGTTGTCTCTCTTGCACACCACATCTGATGCCTTTTATGCCCAGTTTTTCTCTCAAGTTTTTATGCCCAGTTTTTCTCACACTCAGTTGTACATGCACACTGACATTGCACAGCCAGCAAAGTATACTAGCTTCATTTCTTTTTCACCTTTGCATGTCCTCTGTAGTCACAGCCCATGTTTCACTGGTGTGTAAGCATAGGTGTTCACACACAGGCATCATACAATTTCACTCTGAAGGAGAGGCCCTTTGTTACCAAGAGAGGTAGAAGCTCTCATGTATATGTGTGTATAAATATATATATATATATATATATATA
>NC_068986.1:61045209-61048119 GCF_001194135.2 Octopus bimaculoides | reverse complement strand
TATATATATATATATATATATTCTATTGATTAGGAATAGAATTAAACTAGATGAGATGCAGTTTGGTTTTGTACCTGGGAAAAGTACCACAGATGTCATCTTCCTTGCTGCAGGAAAAGTATTAGGCCAAAAGTAAGTCAGTGTATTTGACTTTTGTCACCTTGGAGAAGCTTTTGACAGAGTCCCTTGCTCTGTTATCTGGTATTCTAAGGAAGTTAGGAGTAGATGAGTAGTTTGTTAGAACTATGCAAGCCATATACAGTGATGCTGTCAGTAGGGTGAGAATCGACCATGAATACAGTGATGAATTTAGCATACAAGTAGGGATTCATTAGGGCTCAGTTCTCAATTCACTCTTATTCATCATAGTCCTCCAGGCCATAACAGAGGAGTTCAAAACTAAATGCCCATGGAAACTTCTATATGCTGATGACCTCACTCTTATTGTAGAATCTGTAGCAGATTTTGAGAAGAATTTCCAGGTATGGAAACAAAACCTGGAATTGAGAGACCTTAAAGTTAACTTAGTGAAGACCAAAGTTGTTGTTAGCAAAAAAGCAGGTAAATCTCTTTCCATCAAGTAAATGGCCCTGCTCAATATGTAGGAAATGAGTTGGAAGTAATTCCATTTGCTGCACCCAGTGTAAGTTATGGACACATAAGAGGTGCAGTGGAATCTCAGGCAGATTAACAGATAAAATCATCTTCATATGTGGCAGATGTGCAGGAACAAAAAGCATTAAGGAAACAATCAGACTATCTCAAATGCCCAGGAGGCTCTCTTGAAGTTGTAGATGGTCTTTGTTGCCTAGGCGACCAAATTAGCAATTGTGGAGGATGTTCTGAAAGTATTGTTTCTTGAATAAGAATAGAATGGAGCAAGTTCAGTGAGCTTTTACCTCTGTTGGCAACAAGTGTTCTCTCTCTCTCTCAGAGTGAAAGGTAGATTGTGTGATGCTTGTGTACTAACAGTTATACTCCATGGTAGTGAGACATGAGCTCTGAATCCAGAAGATATGCATAGGCTAGAGAGGAATGAAGGTAGTGTGCTCTGTTGGATGTGCAACATCAGTGGTGGATGTACAACAAAGTACAAATGTGTTGAGAGAAAAGTTGGGCATAAGAGAAATCAGATGCAGCATGCAAGAGAGAAGACTACATTGGTCTGGACATGTGATGCATTGGAATGAAGATAGCTGTATGAAGAAGTGCTGATCAAGGGAAGTGGATGGTACCTGTGAAAGAAGGAGACCCAGGAAGACATAGATGAAGTAGTGAGGACCGATCTTATTCATCATAGTCCTCCAGGCCATAACAGAGGAGTTCAAAACTAAATGCTCATGGAGATGACAATGGAGCAGGATGTCTGGCAATATTAGGTTCTTGAGAAGACCCACCCACTTCAGCAAAACTGAGTTCTACAAAACTTTTCACACATCCTACCCTAACAAACCAAACTACATCACTTCACCACATTTCCTCTTTCTCATGCACTAGTAGTAAGCATCTGTCAGTTTTGAGAGGTCATGGATTTGCACCCAAAGAAATTATGTCAGCTGCTGATGGTGGTGCAGCATCTGTTGTGGTTGTAGAGGCCCACATGGGAGTGGCAGTCATGTATACAGTGACTGCATTTGAAAGAGTACTCTGTGGGTGCTACTGGTTTTTCCTTCTGTTGAGTGTGCTTTTCTTTAATGGCAAGTTCCTGTTTTTGTTCCCCTGTCTCCAGCGTGGGCAATCATTTGCAACCTCCTCCCATCTTAAGATGTCCAGATCAAGTGACTTCATATCCCTCTTGCAGACATCCTTGAAATGAAGATGAGGTCATCCACGTGCTCTTGTGCTGGTGGACAATTCCCTATACAGGAGGTCTTTTGGGATCTTCCAGTCTGGCATGCAATGTACATGACTGAGCCAGCACAGATGACGCTGCTGGAGCAGGGTTGAATATGCTGGGTATTTTGGTGTGGTTGAAGACTTTGGTGATGTGGTCAGTCCACTTGATATCCAAGATGTGTCTCAAATTACAGAAGTGAAAGATGCTGAGACACCACTCCAGTCTGGAGTAGAGTCTCCACATCTCACTGCCATGTTTATGCTTATCACTCACTCCCCAATCCTGTCCTCACAGCACTGGTCACTGGATCATTGCTATCCTGTTGCCCCCACTTCTTTGCATTCATGTGAAATCTTTACTCCTTTTGGCAATACCCTACCATTTATATTTTGACCCCCATACCTTGAGGGTAAGCCCCAGTTCTTCGCCACCATTTATCTCACTTTTGCTCTACTCTATCATCCCACTTATATTCTGATCCTTGTTCCTTGTGAGTATGCCGTGACACTTCATCATCTCTTTCCTGCTCTCTCTTCTACTCTCACTCTCTTCCACTCTCTCTCTCATTCTTGATCACTCTCTCTTTCTCCCTCTCTCTCTGACCAGATAACCATGTATCACCTCTACAGCAAAGCACTTGACTCTGTCTTTCTGTCACACTCTAGCCTTTCATCAACTGGCACAAGATCACCTCTTCCAATGCCCCCTCCCCTCTCAAAAGGATTTTTCTCTTGCAATTTACTGGGTGATCCTGCCAATGCTGGTGCCACATAAAAAACATCCACTTCACACTGTAAAGTGGTTAGCATCTGGAAGGGCATCCAGTTGTAAAATCCTTGCCAAAACTGACCTTGCTTGTGCTGGTGTCACATAAAAAGCACTCAGTTCACTCTGCAGAGTGGATGGTGTTAGGAAGGGCATCCAGCTGTAAAAACCATGCCAAAACTGACAATAAAATCTGGTGCAGTCTTTTACCAGCTGCTGTCAAACTGTCCAACCCATGCCAGCATAGAAAGCAGACATTAAATGATGATGATGATGATGATAATGTATATATATATATATATATATAT
>NC_068986.1:61042925-61044016 GCF_001194135.2 Octopus bimaculoides | reverse complement strand
AGAGAGAGAGAGAGAGAGAGAGAGAGAGAGAGAGAGAGAGAGAGAGAGAGAGAGAGAACTATATATATAGATATACATATATATGCATGCCCGCATGCACACACACATTCATACAAACATACAAACACACACTTACACATCTACTATATAAATCAAAGTATGTGCATATGTATGTGAATATATCACAGAAAGGCTCTGAAATGGTGTGTCCTCAAGAAAAATGGATTCGATTTTCAAAATCTTTGAACCAATGACATCAGTTGCAATTAATCAAAAAATTTAATTTGTTTTGAGAAATAACTCAACTTTTAGATCAACAGATCTCCCACTCTCTATCTGTCTCCATAAAGCTCTCTCTTTCTTTTATATCATCAAGCTCTCTCTCTCTCTTTCTCTTTTTTAAGGGTGTGATATATTTATCACACACTTTATCACTCCATATATATTTCTGTCACACATGCTGCTTCCCACTCTCTCTCCCTCCCTCTTGATATGACATATAATTGCTTTCATTTTGCTTAAAACTTCATCTTTATAATATTTACTTTCATTTTGTGATAGACAGCTATCACACAGAAAATGCTAGCTTCCAAATCCTGTTTTCTGATGTGTAAAAACGATCAAACTTTAAACCTTTGTAAAATTTTTCTAAAATTTCTCTGGAATAAATGAGTCACAAAATCAGATTCAGTGTGAAGAGGTACAACAATATACTAAATTTGAAAATTTTCACTTAGTTTTAAAATTTCAAAATCTGTAACAGCATCTATATAGATGTCTATCGCTCTCATTTATGCTTTTCTCTTGTAGACTTTCCCCTCTATATACATATTTCCCACACTCTCTCTCTCTCACTCTCTGTACACGGTCTGACAAAAAACATTGAAATAAAGGCATTCTACAGGGTGTCCACAAAGTCTGGGTACATGGGGATTAACATATACTTTAAGAAATTATTCTTTCTTATATTTAATTGTTTATCTTATGATTTTATTTACTCCATGTACCCAGACCTTGTGGACACCCTGTACTTTGAAAATTGCCTGGTATTGTGTTTATTGACTCTACTCAGCTAGTATATATATATATAT
>NC_068986.1:61038963-61042915 GCF_001194135.2 Octopus bimaculoides | reverse complement strand
GTGTATATAAACTAACAATGCACCCTGGTGTTGCCCAGGTGTAACGGCCTACAGCCACATTGTATTATTTGTTCCTTTCTTATGAACAGAATTGGCACATGAGGAGTATGAAGCAAACAACTCTTCTTTATAAACATGTTTTTCAGTCATTTTCTGATGAACAACACTGCAGTTTCTGTCTACCAAATTCAGTCACAATTCTGTGGTTGGCCCAGGACTATAGTAAAAAACACTTGCCCAAGGTACCATGCAGAGGGACTGAATGTGAAACCATGCGGTTGAGAAGCAAACTTCTCAACTACACAGTCATTCTTGCACCTAATATGTGTGTGTGTGTGTGTTTACATTTGTTGTTAAGTGAGTATTGTGTCTCACTATGTCTCAAAGCTGGCTGTTCATCAAGCAGAGTTCTATAAAATAATTGCCAGATAGAAATATGTACTGAGGTCAGTATGATCAATTAAATTTTTGAAGGTGATGCCCCATCATGGTGACAGTTGAAAGACTAAACCCAGTAACATAATGTTTAAAGACTTAATGGCTTCAAATTTAAGGTAATGGATTATTAACCACCAGATAATGAGTTCAAAACTTTGTATTGAACTTCCACTCTATACAATGACACTATATGTACATCTCAGTCTACTTGACTTCCAGCAATTAACAATTATAATTTGAAGTTGAATGGTTAGCAATAAGAAAGATGTCCAGATTTCTTTAAAAATTATTGTGCAAAATATTCTGAGAAAAATTCCCAAATATCCCAAATACCCCAAAACTGAGGCTATCACTTTTCTTGCAATGACCTTGGCCTTCTTTGATGAAACGATTTTGACATTCTTTGGAGCAGGTGAGGAGGAGTGTTTCCATTGTATGGATTGTCTCTTTGTCTCTAGCTGAAAGTGATGAACCCAACACCCATACTGGGTTAGGAAACACTCAAGGAAACCAGCAGGATCTGCCTCAGACAATATCAGATGTGATCAGCCTGATGCACTTTTGATTAGGTGTCAGAAGACATGGCACCCATCAAGCAGAAACGTTCATCATGCCAAGTTCATTTTGCAGAATATTCTCAACTCTTTCATGATACACACTAATAGTATCAGCTATTTGATTTATAGTCAATCACCTATCATCCATCACCAAGTGATAAAACATGATCATTGTTTTCTTTAGTGATGGCAGTTTCAGGACGTCCAGACCTTGTGTCATCTTCCAGACTCTCCCTTCACCTCCTAAATTCAGCTTCCCATTTTTGCACTGTTGATAACGCTAGTGCATCATTCCCTAATGTAGCAAGCATGTCAGCATGAATGTCTTTGAGGGCTAACTCCTTTTCTGCAGGTACTTGATAACACCATGATGCCGGGTTTTGTCCATTTTCAAGAGAAGTCACTACTAGTTACTTTTGAAGTCTTTTTTGAACAGTCAGATGTCATTTTAGCTGGAAAGAAACAATGCAGTTAATAAGAAGGAGAGTTGAAATTAGTGCATGCGTGATTTCACAGCCTAGCATCATTCCTTTATAGTCAGCCTATGAATTTTTCAGCCCACCCTTATATATCATCACCATTATTGTTTAACATCAGGTTTTTTTATGCTTGCTTAGGTCAGACAGATTTTCTACACCCAGATGCTCTTCCTATCACTAACCCTTTCCTGTTTCCAAACAAAGTAATATTCTCCATGATCAGGTATGTTTTCATGGAAGATTGGAAATGATGGACTTCGCTTGCTTGACGGTGACATTCATTTACAAATATCACATGAAGTTAAACTTGGAAACTGTAACATACATGGGCTTCTTTCAGTTTCTGTCTACCAAATCCTCTCACAATGCTCAGCCCTAGGCTATTGCAGAAGACACATCATAGATGTCATACTGCAGGACTGAAATTTGGACCATGTGGTTGGAAAGCAAACTTTGCACCACACAGCCATGCCTCTGTATGTGTGCTTGTGTACTCACAGAAGCAATGACTTGTGACCAAGACCTTTGGTGATATGCTGTGCTTGAGAAGACCTGTCAAGTCATGTAAAATCATACTCATAGCCAATGCTGGTGTCACATAACTGGCACCCATGCTGGTGGCACGTAAAAAGCAACTTTCAAGAGTTGGACCTCATAGAAGCATTGTGGCCAATCCTGGCAGCATTTATATTTTTTTATGCTGTTGATGCTGCCAGGTTAAATGGTATTACACAGGTGTCAAAACCAAAATGATATCCTAATGGCAGCTGATGATGGAATTGCATGTTTGGTGTGTCTGTTGTGTGTGAGTCAATTTTCAAGAAACACATTAAAATAGAACCTGAAAGAATAAGTTAGACACTTAGATACTTTTTTAAAATATACATTTATCTATTTCTATCAAAAAAGGAATAGAAAGTAGTAATTTTTTTTTTATTTTACACTTGAGCTTAATACAGGTCTATTTAGACTGTATCACAAGCCAAATGAAAATCTGCATTATGTACACAAAAATTCTAATTATTCCAAAGCAGTAATCAATTTTATAGTTAATAATGTATTATCTAGGATCTCTAAATTATCAGCAAATGAAAAAATTTCCAACAAGAATGTCATATACTATAACAGTGCTCTTAGAAAAGCTGAATACAAAGAAACTATTAAATATAGACCAAAGAATAGATTACTAGAAGTAGCAGTATTGTCAGATTTATAACCTCTAAAAGTAGAGGCAGTAATTCCTCTACACAGCCTAACATAAACAAAATCGATAACTGCCCACTGAATAGCTCTTACCATACCAGGTTAAACCACCAAAGCAAAAACAAGCAATCTACTATTGTTAAAAACTGGTAGCATATGTGATGACAGAGTAGATGTTAATCATACAGTAGATAGAAGTAAGCATCTCTTGCCTGATATTGATAAAGTGTCCAAGACTAGGAGTATAGCTAAAGAATATAGAAAGTATAATAGATTTAAAGGAAAATCATGCAACAAGAATGTAATGTAGTTTAACCTATTGTTTGCAGTAAATGTCAAATCCCACTTACCTAACTTATTCTTGAGTGCTCTAAAGAAGAACTTCCCTCCCTCAAGGGGAGGACTTTCAATTTATAATCTCTTAATTATCTTTTTCTTTTCTTTTTATGGTATCATAGATTTATAGGATATCCTTTACATTTGCCTTTACATGGTTTCAACAGAATTGTAGGGGAAAGGGGTGGGCAAATTAAAAACAGATTTTCTTTGTGAATCTTACTGCTATTGCTGTCACAAAAGTCATTAAATGGCTGATGATCATTCTACAGATAATGCTTTGATCTATAGGATAAATTCCAACTGGTACTGGTTTTATTTTAATTTTTGACTTACTTCTAAAACTTTTTGTTTAGATTTATTGTCTTAAAACCAACAGGAGATATTAAATGAAAGCTCTAAGTGTTTCATTTATTTACATATTGTGACATACACAAATGAACTCATCCCAAACCATTCATTTGATTAATGGTGCCTTCAAATCATGACAGTCTGAGGAGGTGAATGGACTATAAAATTATTACATATTTCCATATATTATAGCATGCATTACATAACACTATAAATTGCATAACATTGTATGAGATATGGAACAAAATACTGTCCGTCAATGAAAACAATTGTAATGTGAGTTTGACTTCTTTCCTCATTTAAATTATTACTTTTATTATTCACTCTGCAAAGCTTATTTTAAGCTTACTAGATCTGACCTTAGAGTTGTGTAATTCTTCATTTATATCAGTCGAAGTTTTATGGATCTCCTTTCAATTTTAGAATACTAGACTAGCCAAGATCTGACATGATTTGCTAATGGGATGATAGCCAGGATTATAATTATCTCCTTAATCTCCCTCTCTCTCCCTTTTTCCATCTCTCTCTCTCTCTCTCTCTCTCTCTCTATATATATATATATATATATATATATATATATATATATAT
>NC_068986.1:61034630-61037742 GCF_001194135.2 Octopus bimaculoides | reverse complement strand
TAACACACACACATGCATGTGCACACACACACACACACACACACACACACACACATTTACATTATTGTTCTTTCCAGTTGTTTCATCGCAGACTCCAACTAGTTAGAAATTTGTTTTAAAATTAGAATGCTTCATTGAGACAAATTAAGGTGCATCTTACAAGGTTCATGTATGTCTAGTTACAATATATGTATGTATGTGTATATATATATATATATATATATATATATATATATATATATATATATTACAGAGATGTACTTGCATAGCAAGTGACTTGATCTGAGATTGTGTGCTGAAACAAAAACAATTGTTGCAAGGAAGATGTTTGTAAGCTATTCAAGAACACACAAAAACCATTAGTTTCACTTCAACATTTAGATTTCATTTGTGTCAAAATATTTTTGTCACTATGAAACCACGACATGTTCACTGACAAAAGTTGGCGCTGCATCTGAGAGAATAACAGTTTGTTCATGATATATATGTTTATATATGTATGTATGCATGCATGTTTGTATGTATGTATATATCTATGTATGCATGTATGTATGTGTGTGTGCATGTATATGTGAGTGTGTGTGTAATGGATACATGCACACATACATACATACATACACACACACACACACACACACACACATACATACATACATGAACACATATATATCGTGAACTAACTGTTACTCTCTCAGATGCAGCACCAAGTTTTGTCAGTGAACAGGTCGCAGTTTCAAAGTGACAAAATTATTTTGACACAGATGAAATTCAAATGTTGAAGTGAAATTAACAATTTTTGTGTGTTCTTGAATGGCTTACAAACATCGTCCATGCTGTTTATATATGAATATATATTACAACAAAAATTTTATATCTTGGACATAGGGTTACCCAAGGTTTTGCATCCACAAATAATAATTACTGCTCTATTCTTCAGAGTGTGCATCCTTCTGATATATGTTTTTTATTAACTGACTATATATATATATAATCAAACAATAAGCAACACGGATTTCAAAAGTGATCGCAGTACGCACGTTTCATGCTACTTCAATTTATTTAAGTAATGTGAGCATTACCTTAAATGCAATATGAAGAGCAATCTTCAGCTGCACGAAAAAATGCAGAAAAAAAGACATATTACAAATGTGGCAACATATTAAAACCAAGTGGGAGAGAGCATACATAAAATCCAAATGAGAGGAAGAATATATAAGTCCATCTTGACATAGCAGGGTCTATCAAGATGGACTTATATATTCTTCCTCTCATTTGGATTTTATGTATGCTCTCTCCCACTTGGTTTTAATATGTTGCCACATTTGTAATATGTCTTTTTTTCTGCATTTTTTCGTGCAGCTGAAGATTGCTCTTCATATTGCATTTAAGGTAATGCTCACATTACTTAAATAAATTGAAGTAGCATGAAACGTGCGTACTGCAATCACTTTTGAAATCCGTGTTGCTTATTGTTTGATTTTAATCACCCATCCTTTTTGGGATGTGATATTCGGGTGCCTTCGCATAAGTACCATATTCAAGCCTTGAATATATATATATATATATATATATATATATATATATATATATATATATATATATATATGTATGTATGTATGTATGTATGTATGTATGTATGTATGTATGCATGTATGTGTGTGTGTGTTTGTGTGTGTGTGTAAAAAGGTTGAATTATATTTCGTCTTTTAATTTGGAGGATTCCAAAAAAGATTTCAAATATAGATTCTTCATATTTTGCTGGCAGCTTTCTGGCATAAGTTTGCAATTATGAAAATAATACTTGTATATGGTGGGTTATGTGAATTTATGGAAAGGAATCCCATAAAACTCAACAAGTTTGTTAAAAATGGAGAAGAGATGTTAAGATGTAAGAGAATTTTAATTCATGCAGATGATCGTTTCGAACAGCGATATTAAAATCATGCAAATTCATAGTTGAAGAGATGCTGTTCCCTTCAGTGCAAGAAGTATAAACAAAAAACTTTTACAAAGGACTTGATAAAGGAAATAGCACAGTATAGTTTCGGATATTCATATTTATCCTTATGAGAAAGAAAGAAGAAATATGAGTCTAGTTAGATATAGGCTAAAACTAAGGCAACTAACGGTTATTTGAAAATATAAGTGAAAAAGGTTGAATGAGACATTCCCTCTATAGAAAAGTAAGGAGATAAGTAATTCTAATTCCAAATAAGTCGTGTATGTAAAAAAAAGTTGTACAGAAATGTCCAATGGAAAAGCGTAGCTATATTTGAATTAGGATATGACCTAGAAACAATACTAAGTGTGGTGTATATTTAAAAAAACTTTTGTACATGAGAATGAAGTTAAACTAGAAGATATAGTGTATAAAGGACTGCTGGAGTGTGATATAAACAAGTATTAGAGGGGTTGCAATACTTAAAGAGAAAAAAGGTATGTAAAATGGAGTTGTGTTTAAGAACTAATATTCATTTGCATGTATTAAATTCAAGGTAAAAAAAAATTAAAAAAGAGAAAAACAGTTGTTAATATTGTTAATTTAGATAGTAAATACTTGGTTTCTCATAAAGATAAATATGTATATTCGAAATTATACACTGTTATTTCCTTTATCAAGTCCTTTGTCAAAAGTTTTTGTTTATACTTCTTGCACTGAGGAGAACAGTGATATATAATTAATTTAATTATTTCTATTCAACTATGAATTTGCATGATTAATATCACTGTTCGAAACAATCATCTGCATAAATTAAATTTCTCTTACATTTTAACATCTTCTCTTCTCCATATTTATCAAACTTGTTGAGTTTTATGGGATTCTTTTCCATATACACACACACACATGTATATATACAAAGATATATATATATAAAGTGAAGTATATTTGCCATTTAAATGTGGCTGATCCCTAAGGGTGGATGTTACTGTTGCTTTTAGCCCCAGGAGAACATCTCCTCCAGCTGGCTTATCGACACATATCTGTGTCCTGTCTATTTTTGCCAAGGGAAGTTATCCCTCCCATCTTGATCTGCGATACGTACGGACCCGAGTTTCAGGGTTATTTCCCTTCTTCAGCGTTATCGTACGCTGAAGAAGGGAAATAACCCTG
>NC_068986.1:61033576-61034446 GCF_001194135.2 Octopus bimaculoides | reverse complement strand
TATATATACACACATATATATATAATAGAAATATGTTACAAAAACAAAATAGAAACTACACGTGGAAATGTAAGGGTAAAGTAAGAAGAAAAATAAGTGAAAATGCACATTGGAAATCAAAACAAGTAAAGGCTTTTTATGAAAAGTAACAATAGATATATACAATTAGATGAACTGAGGTAGGAATAAAAGTAATAAAAGTCATTATTGTGAATTGTTAAAGAGATTCAAAAGCATACCAGTTTCGTAATGTTACTAATCATTGCTTTGAATGCACACCGATTACTGAACGGTGTCAGGTCTACTAGTCCCTGAGTAAAAAAATTATGTGTAAGGCAGATAAGTAGTTCTGGATTTGGTGCAATTAGGGTAGACCTAGATCTGTAATGTGAATGGTGTATGGGATGTATGGGGGTTAGTGGTATTAAATGAAAGGTTAGTAGTGTTCTGTATTATGTTATGTGTTCATATTTAGTTGTAGAAGATATTCTTGATGAAAGTTGACTCTTTATTCATTCTTTGTTGCATTGAGGTGTTCTGTGAACATTGATAGAAGGGAAAAGTTAGGAAATTAGGATTGAGATTCTTCGTACACCTTTCTATGTGTCCACTGACCTGTATCTGTCTGTATTGTGGGTGGTGGATTTGTTCTTTGTGGAGAGTGGTTCTTCTACGGAGTGATATTCCTGTTTGGCCAATATAATTAGTACCACACCCTTAGCATGTAATGGCATAGATTAGATTTTCTGAGGCACAGGTGAAATTTGATTTAATTTTAAATATTTCACCTTGTTTAAAGTGGAACTCTGAACCCTCCAAAAGGTGGGGGCAAGTACCATATATATATATATATATATATATATATATATA
>NC_068986.1:61031827-61033218 GCF_001194135.2 Octopus bimaculoides | reverse complement strand
TATATATATATATATATATATATATATATATATATTCATATACATATATGTATATAAATAGATAGTGAAACTAATTGAAATTGAAACCATATAATAGTGAAACTATTATATCACATCACAATAGAGATGTTATTGTTTCACTTTTGACATGTAATACCGAAACAGTTTAAGAGATAAGAGATTGCTCCTGGCTTGCATTAGGCAAGAAGCTGAAAATATTTTGGCCCATGACACTCCATGGACCCTAAGTAAGGCATCTGTAAAATTTGAATGAAATTGGTTGGGTAGTTCTCGAGTTTTAGTGATGCACACATACAGACACACACACATTCACAGAGAGACAGACACGCATTCTCAGTTTTATATTTACTAGCAGAGATACCCGGCCTTGCTCGGGATAAATATGGCATAGTTTTTTATTGTTTTACTTGTTTCAGTCATGTGACTGCAGCCATGCTGGAGCACCGCCTACTAATTATTCTATCAGTGTTTTCCCGAATTGCTAAGATATAGGTATGTAGACACACCAACATCGGTTGTAAAGCAATGGCAGGGGTACAAACACACACACACACACACACACACACACACACACACACACACACACACCACACACTAATATACACATATATATGACAGTGTTCCTTCAGTTTCTGTGTATGAAATCCACTCACAAGTCTTTGGTGGGCCAGAAGCTATAATGTATATATATATAAGAAAGAAAAGTGGTGGGGATTGACATCCAACTGATTTGGCTAGTATTTCTAGCACATCCTGCTACCACTGAACAGGTATTTGTGAATAACTGTTATATGGTAGCAGCATGTGCTACACTAACCTTTACCAGTATGCACAGTAAAAAATCTGATTAAAAGCAATGCTTTATTCTATTGGTCTCTTTTGCCAAACTGCTAACTTATGGGAACATAAACACACTGTCATCAGACAAACACAGACACACAAATTCATGCATGCATACATACATACATACATACATGCATACATACATAAATACATACATACGTACATACATATGTATATATATATGATGAGCTTCTTTCAGTTTCCATCTGCCAAGTCCACTCACAAGGCTTTGGTCAACCTGAGGTTATAGTAGAAAACTGTTGCCCAAGGTGCGATGTAGTGGGACTGAACCTGGAACCATGTCGTCAGGAAGCAAGTTTCGTACCACAGAGCCGCTCCTATATATATATTCTTTTATTTGTATCAGTCATTTGACTGCAGCTATGTATCTATATAATGTATGCATATATATATATTTATTTATTTATATATTTATGTACACACACACATGTACATGCTGTCCAACCCATGTGAGCATCGAACATAGACATTAAATGGTAATGTGTTTGTGTGTGCATGTATATATA
>NC_068986.1:61023955-61031767 GCF_001194135.2 Octopus bimaculoides | reverse complement strand
TATATATATAGGGAACAGATAAGTTCAAAAGGGAACAATTCAAACTTTTTCAGAAGTCCAAAATGAGAGAAAGAATGATTTCTGATAAAGATTCATCACATTCATAAAAAACAGCCAGAGCAGTAATAAGTATATAAAAATAGTAGTTGAAAAATATCGTTATAGGTATAAAAATACCATAGACAATTGCAGAAAAATGGAGGAGAAAAAGATGTTGAATCAAAATTAGATTTAATACAAAATAGGATTCAATACATACATGCATTTCAAAGGACAATACAGATATGTAAGAAAAAAATTATAACCATAGTAATTATAATTAAATTTATGCATTGTCATTTTCATCAATGTGAGGAAATTTTTGTAAGGACATCAAGGAAGGTTTAATAAAATGAAGTAAATTAAAATAAGATACAATAAGAGAGAATACAAATGGGGTAATAGGGAAAAAAATCGGATATTTGCAAACAAGTTTTAAAAGGGGAAAAAATAACAGTAATAATAATAGTACGAGAGACAAAAGGGGGGTGGAGGCAGACATATCAATGTGTATGCACGTCTATATGTGCAGTAAACTATAATATAAAAATAAAAATGAAAAGTTAACGGGTATGTTTTAAAAAATGGTGACAGGTCAAGACAAATATAATAAACAGGGCCACGTGTGTATAGTAGAATATACCGTAGCAGGTGGACTTGTAGAAAAATCATAGAGAGTTATACATATACATATTAATATTGAAAAACGAAAAAAATATATGTATGTATATTTTACACGAGGCTAAAATGTGATAGGCAAGACTATGTTTGAAAAAAGCTACAATATTAAAATAAAAATGTACGTACATGCTGAGAAAAAACCAAAGAGAATTTATCAAGGGAAAACCTCAATCAGACAAGACCTGTCAGTGTAATTCAAGATAGTTACCTTACTCAAATCTAGCCTGAGGCAAGAGAGACAATCAGAAAAAAGTAGGAACAAAAAATGAATATTTGAAGTAAAAAAATGCTATAAAATTACAAGTGATAGAAAAAAACGTATACACTTAACACATAAGGATATACAGTCATACACATAGACATACATACACACATACACAACACACACATATACACACAAAAAAACTTACATACACTCACTTATACAGGGGTGCATGTGTGAGGGAAGATACAACAAATAAAATAAAGAAGTACGTATTCACATAAAACTATATAAATAGAAATAAATAAATATATATACATATACATGCATACATACACGTATACAATCAAATACACATACACATATACATGCAAAAATATATACATACCTACATATACGTATACACATATATATATAACTATATATATATATAAACATATATACATATATATACATATACACACCTACAAACATATACATAAAACATAAACATGCTAATACATATACACAGACACACATGTACACACACACACACACACATATATATACACACATATACACATATATACATATAAATAAATAAATAAATAAAATAAATGCATATATATATATATATATATATATATATATATATATATATATATATATATACACACACACACATACACACACACACACAAGTACACATGTAAAATACACATAATATATACACATCTGCCCAAACAGAAAAAAAACACGAAGGTGCATGCAAAATACACCAAAAGTAAAAACATATATAAAAAAACATATAGAAATACAGATATATATATATACACAGATATACACACGTATATGCGTGTGTGTTAATGTATCCATACACAAAAACATGCATAGACAAAACAAGTACACATACATACACACCTACAAATACTTGTATATACACATGTAGACAGAAAACAAAATACTTTCATGTGCAAGCACAAAGACGTACAAGTAAAACATGCATCATACCTAAATGCAAAAATATATACATATATGCATACATAAGTATACATACACAGACACATAAAAAAATACACACACAAATATATATATATGTGTGTACAAATACATATACATACATACATATGTATACACACAGCACAAGTGCATAAACATACCCACACACGCACACATACATACATACATGCACACTCAGGGAATACATACACATAACCTAAGAGTGTAATAAGAGCTAATTAGAAAAAAAGCAAAAAGGTAATCAGTAACACTATTTAAGGTTAATGAAAAGAAATTTGAACATATATTTACAAGAGGAAACTCTTTCATCTTTCGAATTTAAGATAGAACCGTTCATTTTCATAAGTATATAAGACTCTTCAAGGCATAAAAGGCAAGTTCTATTTCTAATCCTATAAGAGGGGAAAGAAGAAACAATATTCCAAGAAATTGAGAAATTTATGTTATCTCTTTTAAGTTGTGATACCTTTTTGGATAAACTAGTACTATTTTCTTTCCGAAGATCATTAAAAGATGATTTATGATTGTTCAAACGTAATTTAAGAGAAGTCTGCATGCAACCTATATAATGAAACCTAGAGAGATCATGTGTTGTAATAGTAGCTTTATATACAACATTTTTCATTTTACAATTACCTTTAACCTCAAAGGTGTTAGGGTTTCTACAGTTACAGTTGTTACTAATATTAGGTGTACTATTGTTATGTGTATGTGTGTTGATGGAGGAAGAGTTTGTGTGAATATGGGAATCGTTAGTAGAAGATACAGAGCTATTTGAATAATTGGGGTTGGTATAAGTATTAGGGGGGGTTAAATTCTTGTGGTAAAGATTTAATTTTCTATTGATAAAGGAAGAAATAATCCTAAATATGTTATTAGAAACAGAAAAACCAAATCTAATCATTCTATTATTGAATATCTCAGCATACCTAGATTTATTAAAATTTGATTTAATAATAGAACAAATAGACTTCATAAAATTAGACTTCAAATGTTTAGCAAAAGGAAATATAATCCAAATTATGTTATTATTGTGTTTCTTATTGGTATGGTGTCACCCATTCGGAAGAAAGGTATAGGTTTCTTTCTACCTCTCGTATTAACACCATTACTAACAATGCTATTCTTCTTATTACTGTTATTATTAATATTATTAATATTGTTGTTGTTGTTGTTGTTGTTGTTTTTCTTCTTCTTCTTCTTCTTCTTCTTCTTCTTCTTCTTCTTCTTCTTATTATTATTATTATTATTATTATTAAGAAAATATGAGACATCATTAGAATTGGTTATGTAGTTGTGTGGGGGATTTAGATTATGTGAAGAATTAAGAGAAGATTTTTTTGTGAAAATATTTTGTTTTGTGTTATTATTTCTGGCTATGTTAATGTTGTTCTCATAATGACTGCGAGTGACATTACAATTGTTTATCGTATTAGAAATTTAGGTGTAGGTAGAAGTCTTGTTATTTGGTCCATAGTTGTTAAATTTTTTTTCTTTTCTATGGTGTAGTTATCTTTACAAATATGCTTCATAGAGTTAAGTCGTGTGCCAGGATGTTCCAATTCATGATGGTGTTTAGAAATTGTGGTGTGTTTATTGGAATTTATATCCATAAAGCAGTTGTTATGATTGGAAAAATCATTGTTAAATTTGTTGTACTTAATTTTATATTTATAACCAGCATTTCTAAGAGCCAGATTGTAATAGTCTTTATGCTTATTAAACATTTCTTCATTCGAGCATAATGAGTTAATTCTGTTTTCAATATTATAAGGTATGTTATCAAGAATATTAGAAGGATGATTGCTCTGCGCATGTATATAAGTAATATTGCTATTAGGTTTTTGGTATGGCTGGTAAGCTGAAGTAGTGAAGTTAAAGTTAGCATCCAAGAAGTTCACAGAAGTGTGATCCTGCTCAATGGTGATGGTAAGTCCATGGCTTTTGAAAAATTTATGCAATCTCTTCTGATATATTTCGATTTTACGGTTGGAGGCACTTCAAATTACAAACAGAGCATCATCCATGTTGAGACCATCTTCAAATTCTGGAAGTTCTTTATGGAGTAGGTGTAGTAAATAAATCCCAACTAAGTCTGTGACTTCGGCTGAATGTTGCGTGCCCATTGGTATAACAAAGTAATCTGGTTTGTCTCTTTCCAGTCTAAAATTTTCCTTGATGATGAATTATGATCTTCCTCACCTCAAGCATAACTTTTATTTCTTTCATTGATAAATTAGTCTTATTCTTTGTGAAAATAAGAGCTTTATTAAGTAGAATAGGACTAATTGATTGATAATAACTATCAATGTCAAATTGGATGAATTTAGATTTCTTCTTGTCACTTAAGCATTGAAATTAGATTTCTTCATGTCACTTAAGCATTTAATAGTTCCCAGTGTGTTTGACCATAGTTGGAATTTAATTTTAGATTTAAGGACATAAAGGTATTTATCCAGAATAAGTTTACTAAGTTTCCCAATGTCTGACATAAGCCACACTTTTGGATCTGAATGAAAATTTGGTTTATGGTCCTTCAGGGTAATCCTGGGTCTAGAAGGTTGGTATATTTCAGTGATGTCATTGATTTTGTAATCACTCATTGTCTTCTTAGCTATTAAGTTGTTGGTTTTAAGAACATCTTCGTTAACGACTTTATACTTGCTAGTTATCTCTTTATGTAGAAGTTTATTGTATAAATCAGTATTAACATTATAAAGTTTTCCTGTTTTATCTGATTGGACAATAATACCTTGTGCTAGTCTAAACTGGTTGACCTTATTCCTCAAAAATCATAGGTGATTGTTCCTTGGAATATTTTTCTTAAACTTAATATTGCATAGTAGGTTCCAAAGATCATCTTCAAAATTTTCTATTATCTTATTTGTAGGTGGGGTTCTTGTGGATTTAAAATTCTTTCTAATATCTGAGAGTTCGTGGTTGGTATCCGATTTTATTTCCTCTGTGCCATTGTGTTTGTCAAAAAAGAAGGCTTTCCATCCGATTCTTTTTGTGAGATCATGGAATTTATCCATAATATCTTTAATATATTCCTTACATGTAGGTAAGAGATACCTCCTTAAGAGATACCTCCTTAAGAGATACCTCCAAATTAATCTTCTCCATTTTTAAATATTTTATAAGAGATTGACTTATTAGAATGAAGTATAATAATAAGCAAATTCATATGTGGGAAAAAATAAGTTCAAAAGAGAACAATTCAAACTTTTTTAGAGGTCCAAAAAGAGAGGAAGAATAATTTCTAATAAAGATTCATCACATCCATAAAAAACAGTAAGAGCAAGTAATAAGAATATCAAAATAGTAGTTGAAAAATATCGTTATGGGTATAAAAATACCATAAACAATTATAGAAAAATGGAGGAGAAAAAGATGTTGAATCAAAATTAGATTTAATACAAAATAGGATTCAATACATACATGCATTTCAAAGGACAATACAAACATGTAAGAAAAAAATTATAACCATAGTAATTATAATTAAATTTATGCATTGTCATTTTCATCAGTGTGAGGAAATTTTTGTAAGGACATCAAGAAAGGTTTAATAAAATAAAGTAAATTAAAATAAGGTACAATAAAGGAGAATACAAATGGTGTAATAAAAAAAAATCGGATATTTGCAAACAAGTTTTAAAAGGGGAAAAAATAACAGTAATAATAATAGTACGAGAGACAAAAGGGCGGGGAGGCAGACATATCAATGTGTATGCACATCTATATGTGCAGTAAACTATAACATAAAGATAAGAATGAAAAGCTAACAGGTATGTTTTAAAAAAAGGTGACAGGTCGAGACAAAGTATAATAAACAGGGCCACATGTGTATAGTAGAATATACCATAACAGGTGGACTAGTAGAAAAAAAACATAAAGAGTTATAAATATACATATTAATCAACACACATACACATAACAATAGTACACCTAATATTAGTAACAATTGTGACTGTAGAAACCCTAACACCTGTGAGGTTAAAGGTAATTGTAAAATGAAAAATGTTGTATATAAAGCTACTATTACACATGATCTCTCTAGGTTTCATTATATAGGTTGCATGCAGACCTCTCTTAAATTACGTTTGAATAATCATAAATCATCTTTTAATGATCTTCGGAAAGAAAGTAATACTAGTTTATCCAAAAAGGTATGGCAACTTAAAAGAGACAATATAAATTTCTCAATTTCTTGGAATATTGTTTCTTCCTCCCCCTCTTATAGAGGTGGCAGAAATAGAATGTGCCTTTTATACCTTGAAGAGTCTTATATAATTATGAAAATGAACGGTTCTATCTTAAATTCGAAAGATGAAAGAGTTTCCTCTTGTAAATATATGTCCAAATTTCTTTTCATTAACCTTAGATAGTCTTACTGATTATCTTTTTGTTGTTTTTTTCTAATTAGCTCTTATTACACTCTTAGGTTATGTGTATGTATGTATTCCCTGAGTGTGCATGTATGTATGTATGTGTGCGTGTGTGGGTATGTTTATGCACTTGTGTTCGTGTTTACATATGTATGTGTGTATATATATGTATATGTGTGATGTGTATGTATTTGTACATATGTATATATTAATGTGTGTATTTTTTTTATGTGTCTGTGTATGTATACTTATGTATGCATATATGTATATATTTTTGAATGTAGGTAAGTATACATGTTTTACTTGTATGTCTTTGTGTTTGCACATGAAAGTATTTTGCTCTTGTATACATGTGTGTCATCATCATCATCATCATCATCATTTAACATCCGCTTTCCATGCTAGCATGTAGTGGGTGCTTTTATGTGCCACCGGCACAATGGCCAGTCAGGCGGTACTGGTAATGACCACGCTCAAAATGGTGTTTTTTGTGTCACCTGCACAGGAGCCAGTCCAGCAGCACTGGCAATGACCTTGCTCGAATGTTTTTTCACGTGCCACTGGCACAAGTACCAGTAAGGCGACACTGGTAACGATCACACTCAAATAGCACTATTTATGTGCCACAGGCACAGATGCCAGACAGCTGCTCTGGCAATGATCAAGCTCAGATGGTGCTGTTAGCGCTCCACTGGCACAGGTGCCAGTCATCGAATTTGGTTCAATTACGATTTCGATTTCACTTGCCCCAACAGGTCTTTGCAACCAGAGTTTAGTGTCCAATGAAGGAAAGGTTGGCATGAGTGCCAGTCGTCGAATTTGGTTTGATTTCGATTTCACTTGCTTCAACAGGTCTTCGCAAGCAGAAAGGTATGAAGGAAAGGTACGCATAAGTGGGCTGGCTACACCCCTGGCAGAGGCCATGGATTATGGTCTCACTTGGCTTGCTGGGTCTTCCCACGCACAGCATATTTCCAAGGGTCTTGGTCACTAGTCATTGCCTTGGTTAGGCCTAATGTTCGAAGGTCGTGCTTCACCACCTCATCCCAGGTTTTCCTGGGTCTACCTCTTCCACAGGTTCCCTCAACCGCTAGGGTGTGGCACTTTTTCACACAGCTATCCTCATCCATTCTCGCCACATGACCATACCAGCACAATCATCTCTCTTGCACACCACAACTGATGCTTCCTAGGTCCAACTTTTCTCTCAAGTTACTTACACTCTGTTGAGTATGCACACTGACATTACACATCCATTGGATCATACTGGCTTCATTTCTTGCACGCTTACGCATGTCCTCATCAGTCACGGCCCATGTTTCACTGCCATGTAGCATGGCTGTTCGTACACATGCGTCATAGTCGGCCTTTTACTCTGAGCGAGAGACCCTTTGTAAGAGCTCTCTGAACATTGCCCAGGCTATTCTTATTCTAGTAGCTACACTTTCAGCACACCCTCCCCCGCTACTGACTTGGTCACCTAGGTAATGGAAGCTATCAACT
>NC_068986.1:61020326-61023945 GCF_001194135.2 Octopus bimaculoides | reverse complement strand
GCTACACTTTCAGCACACCCTCCCCCGCTACTGACTTGGTCACCTAGGTAATGGAAGCTATCAACTACTTCTAGTTTTTCTCCCTGGAATGTGGCAAAAGTTGTTTTCTGTACATTTTCAGTGTTTATTGTTCCTGAGCATCTGCCACATACAAAAACTATTGCTGCACCTCTTATGTGTCCATAGCTTACACTGGGTACATCTTATAGAGTTTCTACCTATGCCTTTTCTTTTTAATTTAGATATGTTTCTCATGTATTTTATTTTTATTCATATTTTCTATTTACTTTGTTATACTTGACCAAGTTCCTATTTTATGTTCCATTAAACTACCATAGTTGCTTATTATTTCAGGATATTGTTTTACTTTGAAATTAGACTTGTATATTACAACACAAGTTTGCTGCTTGGAACAGTTACCTGGCATCAATTTGAACTAGGAGATTTTAGTTTCACTTTCCTATCAGAATTTGTAATTTACTCAGTTGTATTATTTAAGGAGAAAGAAGAAATTAATAGGAAAGAGAAGTTTTTTACATTGGTCTGTATTAGAGAATAATTATTTGATCTTCACAGAACCTTGCAGAAGTATCAAGTATTTGACAGGTTCTGTACATTATTTTAAATGTAGTATAAAGTAAAACAAGAATGACACTATTGTGCTCAGCTTAGCATAACTCTCTGAAAATATGTTTTATCAGATTATCAGATTATCAGCTTTCTTTCTATTTGCATGCACACTGTAATGTTTCTTCTTGTAATTTATATTTAAGTTTATACATTTCTAAATTCCATTCCTGATAATGCATTCCATTAATCTTCTTTTATAATAATGAGTTTTGTTTATTATTTAAGTCTATTCTTTCATACAGATAACTGAATGTGTGAGAACAGCAGATTATTGAACTGAAGGAAAGTATTCTGAAAGGATACATAGATTCACTCTCTTTATCCTTTCAGGATATTTAATATTCAATATTCTGTGGTATTTTCATAAAAGTTTATTCATCCAACTTTGTGTATAAGAGAGTAATGGGGGTAGGGAAGTAGCAGTGAGGGAAGAATCATCATTATCAGCTTAACATTCACTTTTCCTTGGATCAGACAGAATTTGTTGAGACTAATTTTTCTATGGCAGATGCACTTTCTACTGCCAGCCCTCACTTGTTTTTAAGTAAGGTAATATTTCCCCATGAAGATTAGAAATGAAGTACACCACTTGTATGATGGTGATACTTGTTTAAAATCATCATGCACTGTTAAGATAAAGAAGCAGTAACACACATATATATACAGCAGGTTTCTTTCAGTTTCCATTTGCCAAATCCATTCACAGGGCTTTGGTTATCTCAGAGTTATCATAGAAGACACTTGCCCAGGTTCCCTAGAACCATGTGGTTGAGAAACAAACTTCTTATTCCACAGCTACACTTGAAATGAATAAAATAGTTTTATATATATATATATATATATATATATATATATATATATATATATATATATATCACCTTGATTGGTCAGACTGTCGGATGTCACTTTGAATCCACTGGCTACAGCATCTCATCTATTCCTTTCTTGATTTTGTCCTCCTTCTCTATTGCAGTTTCATTATTCTCTTTATATTGTCAATCCATCTAAGTGGAGGCCTTCTGAGTGATTGTTTCTGCTCATGCAGGTACTGCTCAACAACTAACTGATGGGTCCACCGATTACCATTATGCAGCATGTCTGGCCCATCTGAGTTTGTTCAAATGTTATTCAGCGATAACGTCCTTTACTCTGGTTCTTTCCCTGATCTTCTCATTTCAGATGTGATCTCTCAAGGAAATTTCAAACATTGACCTTTCCATGGCTCTTTGTGCTGTTATTAACTGCTGTTTCTCCTTTTTTGTTGCCACCCACATTTCACTTGTATAGAGCCCTGTAAGTAGAACTGTGCTGTTAAAGAGGTTTTTGCAAGTGACATTGTTGAGCTTTGATTTCATCACACTCTTCACTGAGTTAGACACTCTCCAGCTTGATCTTATTCTCTGCAAAAACCAATTATTCATGTTGCGTCCCATAGTTATAGCTTGGCCTAAGGTAAACATAACTTTCTACCTCCTCAATTTCATTACCTCCAACCACAACTTGACTAGGTGTTGAATATACTTTGTTTTTGCACAATTGATCCTCCTCCAGCATGGTCTGTAACTGCCCAGTATTTTCTGCAATGAGTGTTATGTCATCTGCAAACTAGAGGTGGGTGAGCAGCTCACTGTTAATTTTCATGCCACTGTCCCAGTTAATGTCTCTGATGACCATTTTGAGACATGCCATGAAGAGCTTCAGAGAGATGGCATCTCCTTGTTTGACTCTCTTCTCAACAGAGACATGCACAGGTGATGATAACAAGACCATATCCTTAGTGCATCCCGAATTTGCCTCCCTAAGGAGGTTCATGTACTGTGCCACAACGCCTTGTTCCTCAAGAGATTGTAGCACTGCATTGATCTTGATACAGTTGAAGGCATTTTTGTTGTCAATGAATGTGATGTACAGAGGCAACTGGTACTCTTTCATTTGCTCCAACAACTGCATTAGAGTGAATATGTGATCCATCATGCTGAAGTTCTTTCTAAAGCCTGTCTGTTCTCTTGGCTGTTGTTCATCAAGCATACAATTATCTTTGTAAACAGCCTGTATATTATGAAACATGAAGCATATAAGACAATAGTTCCTGAGATCTTTCCAATTGCGCTTTTTGTACAACAGGATGGTGTTCAACTCTTTCCATTAAGAGGGTAGAAACTCTTCCCTTATGTGGCAGTTGAAATGTATAGCCAGGATTTGCCACAGCTGCTCTCCACTGGCCTGCAGTATTTTGGATGTTAAACCTTGCCTGATGTTTCACCTTTTTTTATCAGTTTCAGGGCTATCTCAACCTCTCTGACCAGAGTAGATGGTACTATACACACACACACACACACACACACACATATGACATTTACAATGAATACTGAGATTTGTACATCTGTGTAACTTTTTATTTCTATAGTCAATTATACAGCATATTTGGTTTAAATGTGTCTGACACATGTTTCTGCTGCATAGACATTACACAATTGCATTTAGGAACACTATTTGATTGACTTTCTCCAACAGGTAAAACTCAGTGTAGCAGTGCATAACACTTGAAGAATTCCAGAACAAAAAAGACTGTAGTAAAGTAGTTAATAGAAATAATGATGATGATGATGATGATAATGAAGATAATAATAATAATAATAATAATAATAATAATAATAATAATAATAAATAATAATAAATAATAAATACTGGGCTAAACTAAATGCGAAAGAAATAGACAGAGAAAAATCCCAGCAATGGCTGAGAAGCTCAGGACTCAAAGCAGAGACTGAAGGATTTTTAATTGCTGCACAAGACCAAAGCCTCCCCACCAGAAATTACCAAAAACACATAATGAAAAGAAATATAACAAGTAACTGTAGAATATGTGGAGATCGACAAGAAACAATAAATCATATTATCTCTGGCTGCCCAGTCCTGGCTAAGAAGGAATATATTCACAGACACGACAGAGCTGGGACCTATATACACTGGAAGCTATGCCAACATT
>NC_068986.1:61013936-61020106 GCF_001194135.2 Octopus bimaculoides | reverse complement strand
AATGGAAAAACTTTCAAAATACAAAGACCTGGAAATAGAGATAACTCGAATGTGGAATCTAAAAACAGAAACAATTCCTATCATAGTAGGTGCCTTAGGTATAATAAAAAAATATTCAGACAAATACATAACAAAAACACCAGGACTTACAAATATATATAACATACAGAAAATTGCACTACTGGGTACTGCACACATTCTACGCAAAACACTTTCAATACAGTAAACATAAGAGCACCACAGCAAACCACAGCACATACCCAAGGCGCACAGAGCTGCGCTCGGTAGTGAAGTGAAAGCACGTTATAAAAATAAAACTACTGAATAATAATAATAATAACAATAATAATAATAATAATAACAATTATAATAACAATAATAATAACAACAACAATAACAACATAATAATAATGTGAAGAAGGCTGGCATCATCAAAACTGAGGATTGTATAATGGAAGAAAAATTTAAAGAGGCAAAGAACAAAAAAAGAAACAGCATGGAAGAAAAAATGTACAGACAGTTTGCAAGAGATATGAATGTCAAGCTAGATATAGAAGACTGGTGGCTATGGATTAGGAGGAGTGACCTGAAGATAGAGACAAAAGCACCTATATGTGCAGCTTGAGAACAAGCATTAAGGATCAACTCTGTGAAGTGCAGAATAGACAACACTGCTGATAACGACAAATGCAGAATGGTGAGAGAGGTGAAACAGTATGGCACATCATTAGCGAATGCCTGAAGCTGGCACAACAAGAGACAACATGACAATGTGGCAAAAACGATCCATTGGAAGCTCTGTGGAAATCACAGCCTACAAAGAGCAAAGACACAGTATCAGCAAACCCCAGAAGGAGTCACCGAAAATGTGAATTGCAAAATCCTGTGGGATACAGTGATTCAGTGTGATCACCTGACCAGACATCAGAAACCGGACATTGTTTTGGTGAATAAAAAAGAAAGGACATGCATGCTAATCAATATAGCATGGCCTGGTGACAACAGGATCAAAAAGAAAGTAGAAGAAAAAACAAATAACTATGACAATTTGAAATGGGAAATACAAAGGTTGTGGTCAATAGGGAGAATAGACATGATACTAATAGTAATTGGTGCACTTGGAAGAATCAGCACTCAACTACCAACATGGGTCAAAGAGACTGATACAAGTGTGAAGGTAGAACACCTACAAAAATCAGCATTGCATGCAACTTCAAGAATTCTTTGCAGGGTTCTTGAAGCATGACTAGTAAACAAGTGTCACCTTAGTCTGCTGGCTGTGGACAGCTGACACTTCCCATCATACCCAACAAAATAAGCTGTGAGTTTTCATCACATAATAATAATAATAATGTTGATTATAATAATAATAATAATAATAATAATAATAATAATAATAATAATAATAATAATAGTAATAATAATAATGTGAATGTTTGAGTATATTCAGTATAGCAGACAACATTAGAGAATTAATTAGCTGTAGCATGAAGAAATGGAAAGTAGATCTCTACTCAGGTGACACACTCTTAGGGAAAGTTAATATCAAAAGAGGAATTTTCCAGGGGGACTCGTTGTCACTTTAATATTTATCTTATGTTTGATATCCCCCTCAGTTTAGTATTAAGGAAGGTAAAGGCAGGGTATCAGTTCAGAAAATAGTAATGGAAAATTAACCATTTGCTTTACATGAATGATCTGAAGCTTTTTAATAAAAATGAAAAAGAGATAGATTCCTTAATACAGACTGTAAGATTCTTCAGCAAAGATATACACATGGAATTTGATATTGGTAAGTGTGCAATATTAGTCATGAGAAGGGGACAGGTAGTCAACAGCGAAGGCATCCAATTACCATATGGCCAGACATTAAAATCATTGAAAGGAGGAGAGAGTTATAAGTATCTAAGAGTATTAGAATTTGACAGAGCACTAACTACAGAATTGAAAATGAAAATTGAGAGGAGTACATCAGAAGGGTGAGGTAGCTAATAAAGTCAAAGTGAAATGGTCTGAATTTAGTGAAGGCTGTAAATACTTGGAGATTATTATTACTTCGATACTCAGCAGAAGGAATTCAGTTTGAATGGAGGACTCCACCCAAGGGCAGGAGTAGCAAGATTATACCTACCTAGAAAGGAAGGCAGAAGAGGGTTAATATCAGTAGAAGACTATGTGGAATTAGCTAGAGTAGATATAGACTCCTATGTAGATAATAGTGAAGATAGTTTATTAAAAGCTGTTAGAGTTACAGCAAGACATATGGAAACCAAAAATCCAAACAAAGTTAAAAACCAGAAAAAAAACAGAAACTATCTGACTGGCAGAAGAAGGCATTGCATGGTAGATTCCCAAAGACACTTGCAGCAAACAGTAGTAATGAGATATGGTTATAGTTGCAGAAGGAAAGCTGAAGAGGAAGACAGAAAGTTTGTTGGTAGCTGCACAAGATTAAGCATTAAGGACTGATTGGATAAAAGCCAACGTAGACAAAAACCCAGTACATTCCCAATGTAGATTATGCAAATCAAAAGAGGAAAGCGTTACTCATATAGTAAGTGAATGTTATATGCTGGCACAGAAAGAATACAAGAAAAGACATGACAATCTAGGGAGACAATCCACTGGGAGCTGTGTAGAAAGCTAGGATTTAAACATACTGATAAATGGCATGAACATGAACCTAGTAAAGTACTAAAAGTAAGAAATACAAGATGTTGTGGGACTTTAACATTTAGACTGACAGAGTAATAGAAGCTAGAAGGCCTGATTTGGTAGTAGTAGGTAAAGAGGATAGAAAGTGCCAGATAATTGACTTTACAGTCCCAAAAAATGAAAGAATTAATATGAGAGACATAGAAAAAATAGCAAAGTACCAGGACCTAGCTATTGAATTACAGAGACTATGGAAAGTGCATGTAAAATGTATCCCAGTAGTTACAGGTGCATTTGAAAGTATCCCTAAAGGTATGAACAGATGGATAGAGGAAAGAGATATAAAACTCAGTTTAGTACAACTCCAGAAAACATTTTTATTAGGGACAGCTAGAATACTTAGGAGAGTTCTTGGCATCTAAGGCTACTTGATGTAGCCTAATGTTAGGATTCTTTTCTTTTCTAACAGTCTAATCTGTTGAGTGTATATGAAAATGATAATAATAATAATAATAATAATAGGATGAACAGGGGAAGGCAAAGATCCTCTGGGACTTTGACTTACAGACAGACAAGGTGTTAGAACACTGAAGGCCGGATATAGTAATGTTTAGGAGGGACAAATAAGAATGTCTAATAATTGACATAGCAGAAAGAAAGAGAAAAGATTGATAAATATGGAGACCTGAGAATTGAGATCGCCAAGATGTGGCAGTTATGAGAGTCAAACATAAGGATTGTCCCTGTTGTCATTGATAAATTTGGAGACCTGAGAATTGAGATTATCAAGATGTGGCAGCTACAAGAGTCAAACATAAAGATTGCCTCTGTTGTCATTGGAGCATTGGGTTCAATACCACCCAACCTAAAGAAACAATTGGAAACTTTAGAAATACCTTATATAGGTGTATTGCAAAAATCGGCTTTACTTGGAGTTGTATGCATATTGCATAAAGTACTGTGTGTCTGATGTCCTTATTGTGACTTGACAGACAGTACAAACCTCCAGTAGACCCAATATCTTCCATCAACAACATCATGATATTGGATACTGTGCAACGTTTAATCATGATAACAACCACACACAGAGCCAAAACGGTACGACAGGGAAATGCACACCAAAATGGAGGTAAGCCATCAAAAGGAGACTAGTGTTATTATTCCTAATGGAGTTGGACCATACAGTAAACATTAGCATAGAAACTTGAGACTATAACCAAAATATAAACACTAGATTTGTAGACAAAGAAACAGTGAAGGTATCTAATTATGGTCCCATTAACACAGGCTGAGTCAGTATCAATAAATATCTTTGTAGCTCTGGCAAGAATAAAATTTGAATCCTAAATGCTCAATGTCTGAGGAAAAATATAGTATACAGGTGTAGGGTTACGTCAGGTGGAATTTCAAGATGAGACTGGCAAATCATCTAGCATCATTTAAAGATAAAGAGAAAATGCATATCTGGTATCTTAAGGATAGAAACACTAACTTTAAAATTGAATGGGAAATAATAGGTGGAACACCTTATGCAAATCAGAGGGAAAAGATACAATTTATGCATAGAAGAAATGTGCCATATCTTCACATTTAAACTTCATAGGCAAGAACAGGCCCTATAATGTCTGCTCCTTTACAGACAAGAGCATTCAAATAACTTCCATAGAAAGGATTGTTAATTAAGTAAGCACCATGTAAATAGGAGGTAAATGTCAGTGTAACATCTAGTTTGCCTATATCAAGTAGTAATTAGTATTCTTTATATGTAAAACTACATATTTGAAAATTCTTGCAACACATATAGGGTGACAAAGCTACATGAAAATTAAAACTTTATTATACAAAGAAAAATTCAAATTGTCGGCTCTACAGGTAAATTTTATATCTCTCATTTATTTAAATTATATCTGAATTAGTGACCAGTAATTGTATGCAATATTTACAACTCACTGATTCCTAATCCACCTAAGGCTAGTGTGCTCAGAAATATATGCTTTGACTTACTTAATGGTTTAGTATTCTCTTCAAAATTCAAACCTACAGTCAGTATAGAGGCAACCTTATCACAGTTTTTATAGCCATATCAAGTTTCCAAATTGTCCTCTCACATTCTTTGCACTCAAAAACTATAGTCACCTACCAAATACAATGCTAGCTAAACCTACATACACTTAGTTTGCTTCACAGCACTTTAGTGGATAGACCTTGAATTAAGTTGCACAGACTAATAACCAGTTGAGATGTCTATGTAGCAGAAATGTGTGTAATACTCATTTACATCAAATATGCTGTATAATTGACTGTAGACATAAAAACATATGCAGATATTCATTGTATTCATTGTAATTGTCTTGGCTTTATTCTAGGTAAGCTATTTATAATCCAGTGAAGCAAATCTAGGATTTATCCATCAGATGAAGTACATTGAAATTTCTTACTTTAAATAGTCCTAGGTGCTCCTTGCAACTTGATGTGGTTAGTCATAACCTGGATTATAACTGAGTGCTCAAATGGTCACTGCCTGGGGGCTTTATCCCTATTTATTCATTATATATATATGTGTATGTGGTAAGAAGATTGCTTCCCAACCACATGGTTCCAGGTTCAGTCCCACTGCATGGCACCTTGGGCAAGTACCTTCTACTATGGCCTTGGGCCGACCAAAGCCTTGTGAGTGGATTTGATAGATGGAAACTGAAAGAAGCCCAGTGTATGTGTGTGTGTGTGCATGTGTATATATATGTTTGTCCCCCCACCATTGCTTGACAACCGATGTTGGTGTGTTTACTTCCCTGTAACTTAGCAGTTCAGCAAAAGTAACTGATAGAATAAGTATTAGGCTTACAAAGAATAGGTCCTGGGGTCGATTTGTTGGACTAATGGCGGTGCTCTAGCATGGCTGCAGTCAAATGACTGAAACAAATAAAAAGAATATGTGTGTGTATGTATATATATATGTGTGTGTGTGTGTGCATGCATATAGGTGTGTGTGTATATATATATATTGGGTTAGCAACTAAGTTACTGCTGTTTTTTTTTAAATTTAATTTTTCTAAAAGGATTAATAAAAAATAACAACTAATTAATCAATAATGTATTCACCCTTGTTGTTTACAACTTCTTTCTAACGTTCAACAAGATTTTCAATACCTCGTTGGTAGAAATCACCCGATTTCGACTCGAAAAATTGATCCAACCAAGCTCTCAATTCTGCATCAGTACGGAACGAAACTCCATGCATAGCATTTAAAAGAGATTGAAAGAGGTGGAAATCCGTTGGTGCCAAATCAGGAGAGTACGGTGGGTGTGACAGCACTTCCCAGCCATGCGTTTGAATGGCTTCCTTGACGGGAACTTAGTTGCCAACCTAATATATATTTATGTTTTGCCTATATACATCTGTATATGTATCTAGCCATGTACCAACGCCTGTATGTTTTGTGTATATGAGGGCGGGCGTTGTCATGCAGCAGAAGAACTCCATGCTGCCAATTAGGTCTTTTCTCTTGAATAGC
>NC_068986.1:61011465-61013926 GCF_001194135.2 Octopus bimaculoides | reverse complement strand
GAAGAACTCCATGCTGCCAATTAGGTCTTTTCTCTTGAATAGCTGTGTTGAGTCGTTCCATCTGTTGAACATAGAGTTCCGCGTTGACCATTTGGTTCCGTTCAAGCAATTCTTAATTGAGAATCCCTTCCCAGTCCCACCATTTGCACAACATCGTTTTACGCAGATGAAGATCTTGTTTCACACGCGGTGTTACTTGTTTATCGGGACTAAGCCATTCTATACGCTGCTTCATATTGATGTACAGGCACTATTTTTCGTCACCAGTAATGATTCGCTAAAGAAATTGTTGCTTGTGTCCATGAGTTGAGCGGTGATGAGCAAGCAAACCAGCGGAGATTGTGGCTCACTGATTTTTGTTGTTGTCACTTAAAGTATGCAGAACCCACACTCCATACTTCTGAACCTATCCCATTGAGTGAAGATGCTTCTCTATAGCAGTGTGGGAGCATTCCATTTTCACTGCCAGTTCCCTTGTAATTTGACGAGAATTTTTGTGCAAAAGTTGGTTTAATCACTCTTCATTGAACTCGACTGGACGGCCAGAATGAGGTGCGTCTTTGATGTCAAAATTTCCATTTTTGAATTTGGCATACCAATTACAAGTGGTTCTTTCAGCTATTGCACCCTCTCGATACACAGCACAAATGCGTGAACAGCTTTTGTAGCCTTAGAATCTTGATTAAAAGCAAAAAGAAGGAGGTGTCGAAAATGCTCGTTTTTCTTAACTTGACATTCCATTTTAATGATCTGAAAATAAACAAAAATTAATTAAAATTAACTAAAAAGAAAACAAAATAGATTCCAAAATGATTCAAAAATAGAATTCTCGAAAAAAATAGATTCCAAAACTTAAAAACACAATAAATTCCAAAATTAAAAAAAACTGCAGGAACTTAGCTGCCAACCCAATATATATATATAGAATAAACCTATTTTACTCATTTAGGTCTATTCTCCCTTCACTGGTGTGTGTTGTGTGTGTGTGTTGGAAGTGCAAACAAGAGAAAGACTTCTTAGTCCATGTTGTTGAGTGTATTCATTTGGAAGAAATTGATAGTTCACTGTCACTATTAAGCTTTTCACTATGTGTTATCATTAAGGCTACTAAAGCATCTTTTTGTTATATGAGCAATTTTGTGACCAAGAAACTCCAAGTGGCAACAGAGTGAATTATCAGCTTTTTCTGAATGTATACATTTATGTTCCTGGGAAAGTTGGAGAAGAAATATGATAAAATGTAAGCTAATATAGAAACTGAATGATGCTTTTCAACATAGAGAGAAACACTGAAAAATAAAAATCAATATAAACAACTTAGAGAGATAAGCTACTTGCAGATCCTTGAAGTACAGTGTAGAGTACAGCAAGAATGGGAACAACATGAAAGAATAATAGAGTTGATAAATCCATAAAAAATGTGATATGTTTCAAGGAAAATGAAAGGTGGCAGTAGGAAATTGTGTATGGAAGCTAGGTAAAACAAATAGTGAGACTGAAGCTGTAAGAAATTTGAGGACGATAGGTATATAATATAGTTATGAGTGTTTATAGTTGAAATGACCTGCTAGTATAAAGAGGGATGTCATTAAATATGAGTGCAATGATTTAGATACCTGTAAACTAACAATCAAAGAAAGAAGCACTGAAAATCTCTGAGAATTTGATGATCAAGGACAATGAATGGGATTCACAGATAACAAAGAACATTTTCTCTGTTGGGCCTTTAGAGAGTCAATCTTGTGGCATAACTACAGATTCCTGCCCCACCCCCGACTTTGGATGATCATAGTTTTCAGAAAAATGGATATTTTTTAATGAAATTTTTACAAACATGTGTTATATCATCATGTAGATTCGAAATATACAAAACCTTTTGGGGAAAATGTTTTAGGATGCGTTGAGGTGGGGAATTTCGGAAAATTCACTGGCATCCACTTCAATTCATCTTAACATTCAAGAAAATAGGTATTTTTTAATGAAATTTTCTACAAATATACCTTGGACTATGTAGATTCCAAGAACAGGAATTTTTGGGGAAAACAATTGGAGGTTATTTTTGAGGACCATTCCCCACTTGGAGGTGTTTTGGAACAATTCGTCCATATTTGTTTCATTTTCTCCATTTTGTGCGTTTGTGCATCCGTAGAGTTCTACTGAAGCAGCAGGCAATGAAGCTGTCACCAGAAAACTCGTTATGCTAAAAATACCAGCTAAAGGTCTAAATCTTTCTAACAGAAAGACATTGAATGGAATAATTCCCTGTTTCAACTTTTTTAATTAAATATATATGTGTGTGTGCTTTTTTTTCTCTCCATTTTGACTGGGATTTTTCTAATTTTATTTTTCACTCAGGTCTTCGAAGTGATGTGGTGGTTGTGGGGGACTTTTAAGAAAAAGTTTTTTGGAAAATTTATGAAAATGAAACAAATATGGACGATTTGTTCAGAAACACCCCAGA
>NC_068986.1:61004384-61011455 GCF_001194135.2 Octopus bimaculoides | reverse complement strand
CCCAGAGTGGGGAACGGTCCTCAAAAATAACCCCCGATTATTTTCCCCAAAACTTCCTATGTTTGTGGAATCTACATAGTCCGAGGTGTATTTGTAGAAAATTTCATTAAAAGATATCTATTTTCTTGAAAGTTAAGATGAATTGAAGTGGACGCTAGTGAATTATCTGAAATTCTCCACCCCACCCCCTTCTAAAATACTTTCCCCAAAAGGTTTTGTATGTTTTGAATCTACATGATATAACACATACTCGTAGAAAATTTCATTAAAAAATATCCATTTTTCTGAAAGTTATGATCATCCAAATTCGGAGGTGGGGCAGGAATCTGTAGTTATGCCAATCTAGTAATAGGGTGAAAAAAATCAATTAAAGACATAATTCTAGTAAAATGTAGTTCCACTAGGAATAAACATTGCATAAAAACTTTGGATCTTTATGAATATGCAAATTGACTGAAAATATACCATGGAATGTGTAAGTCGCCCATAGTAGAGAGACCTGGAGGAAAAGCAATTGAAACAAACTTTTCTTTCATTTTCTGTTGTTTCTATTCTGAGTTAAAATATTTTTAGGATTGATGGTATTTTACCCCCTTGTGTCTAATGGATAAAATACAGGGCTACTGGCACCTGAGTTGCAATTTCAAATTTACTGTAGACACTTCCTTATGTTTCTCTGCAGGATACTTTTTTCTGTAATGTCAGTTGTAACAAGAGGACTATTCAGACATTAAGCCCTTTAACACAATCTCAGGAAATACAACTTATAGGATTGTATCTTGTGGAAGGGTATATATTACTATATTTCAAATTTGTCAACTCATGCCCGCACAGAAACAATGGCTCTTTTATCTTTTACTTATTTCAGTCATTAGACTGCAGCCATGCTGGAGCACTGCCTTGAAGAATTTTAGTCAAATAAATCAATACTAGTTCTATTTAAAAAAAAAAACCTGGTACTTATTCTATTAGTCTTTTTTGCCAATCCACTAAGTTGTCATCTGATATTTATTTATCACAGAAGAGAACATTTTTCAGATACTACAAAAGAAATACTTAGCTTCACAAACTAAAGCATTAGATTCATCTGTTTGACCTTTTATGATTGAAGTTATCCATCAATGAATGATCACTGAAAGTTAAGTTTTATCTCGAAATCTAGGATGAAGAACCCACAACTAGATGAACCAAAGTATGTAAAATGTCATCATCATCATTATCATCATCATTCAGTGTATGACCAATGCAAGTGTGGGTATGTGGTAAGAAGTTTACTTCCCAACTCTAAGGTTTAGTTTTACTGCATGACACCTTGAGCACTATAGACTTGGGCCAACCAAAGCCCTGTGAGTGGATTTGAAACTGAAGAAGCCAGTTTATGTGTGTGTATCTTTGTATTGCTGTCTTAACATGTTATTGTGTGTGTGTGTAATGTGATAGTTTCTTCAATAAACAGCTTATTTTTATCCAATGAAATTACATGAAAATAAATTAATGCAATTATAAATTTTTTCAGGATTACTATTTCTTTTCAATAAAAAAGTGACTATCTGGTTCACCAGATGTCTGTTTAAATATTTTTTTTTGTTTATCTAGTTGTGGGTTCCTAATGCCAGAGTTTTTGATATCAAGGCAAATTTTTGATGTTTTCAAATCAGTGGCTTCAGTGGTTAACCTCATTAACTTCAAATTTAGTTTCAAAGTTAAGGAAGTTACTCAGTTACTAATGACTACCAACACAGGATTGAAACTAGTCCAGTTGGTCCCTCTTTTTCTCTTTATGAAAAGAATGTATATCAAGACAAGGTGTTTGCATCTGTCTATATGTAAAATGTAGGCTAAAAAGTTTATAGATATATCCTGTAGTACAGTATAGCTTATTAATAGAACTAGCTGACTAGAATGTGTTATATGTACAAATCAGTCTATCTGATTTACTTAACTCCATAGAAGTAGTTGGGTTATGATGAGTCTCCATGGACAGTTAAGGAGAATATACTAAGTTGTTAATGAAATCTCAATGCAGGATTGAAGCTGGTCTGGCAGATCACTCATTTTCTGACCATGAAAATATTCTACATAAAGACAGTTTATAATGTTGGCTAAAAATCTTTGTATATATAGGCTTTTTAAGTATGCCACCACACATTGTTATTGCTTGTAATCATCAAACTATTTTAGGAATTGCTGTTTCGTATTAAAATATCCTACACTACATTGTTATTTAGTTTCCTGATTGCAAATGTTTGTTCAGTAGTGAAAGTACATTTATTATTTTGTGTTCATTTTTGTGTTTTCTGAAAGAGCTTGAGGCAAGCAGTGTTTTGTTCTTATACTCATTGTTGGAAGTCACTTAAGTAACAATAGCAAAATTGAAAAATTTCTCTCTTCCTGTCTCAATAAATTTGAAATTCTACACTGTGTAATATTTGAATTTGAAAAGTCAATGGAACAAAGCATGCAATGATTGAAATCCCTTGTCTGAATAATTGATTCCATACATACATGTGAAACAAAAAATTATTTAAATAAATGACTCGTGAACAAGATAGATCATCATTGTGAGCAACAAAAGCACTGTTTTGCAGAGTTCAAATCTGATGGAATGAAAACATCTATGCTGTTCCGGCCAATGAAAAATATTTGTCATTCATCTGCTTCATCCTTAGAAAGTAGTGGTACCAGTCCCATGTCTATGAAAGCACATTATAATTGCTGAGTCATTTTGAATTACCTGTAAAATGGTATCAGGTATGTTAAAAGTGCTCACAGTGATGATCTCTGAAATAAAATCAGTATATTAATGATATACAACTTAGAAGTGATAAAAAAGAAAGCCCAAACTACTTCACAAATTGTACTGAGACATTGAAGGAAATGATATGTAATAAATTTTTTAAGCTCAATTGTTTTGTTAAGTAGGTGTAAAAAGTTCAGCTTTATTGTTTTTAACATCCTGTGTTTCATAGATATCAATAATTCCTAATTATTGACTTAACTGTTCTCTTGTCACTGAGGTTGATATCTTCATGAGAAATTTGTGTATGATTTGTTTAGAGGGAGGAATTTAAACTAGTAGTAATAGGAAGAGGTTGAATGGCCTAATTTCTGCTTCCTTCCTCTGTCATTATAGTATTTAGTGAAGGCATGTGGCATAGTGGTTAGGGTATTTAGCTCACGATCTTAAGATCTTGAATTTGACTCCCAGTAGTGCATTATGTTCTTGAGCAAGGCACTTTATTTCACATTGTTCCAGTCCACTCAACTGACAAAAATGGCTTGTAACTGTAATTTAAAGGGCCAGCTTTGTCATATTTTGTGTCATGCAGAATCTCCTTGAGAACTACATTAAGGTTATGTGTGTCTGTGGAGTGCTTGGCCACTTGCATGTTAATTTCACAAGCAAGTTGTTCTGTTGATCTGATCAAATGGAACACTCACCATCATAACTGATGGAGTGCCACTTATAGCATTTGGGAGTTAGAGGTTCTACTTCTTCATCAACTTAGTCTGAAGTAATTTTTAGAAGGAAGTCTTCTGGACATTACTAATACTCTGTAGTGACTTATATGTGGTTGTGACAAATCATAATCTGATTCACTCATGCCAAAATACAACTAGATCCAGTAATTTACCAGCAAAGAAAAAATATCAACGTCTTAATAGGGTGTAATTTTCCTGCATCTAGTTGGTTTCTGATGTCTATCTCAAGATTTCATCACTAGTTGTTATTTTATTTATGTATTACATTTTGCATTAAAGATCCTAGGTTGAGGATGCTTGGTGATTTTTGATTTTGTCAGGTAGAGTGTACAGTTAATCCATTGCAGCTTGTAGTTATAAATATTGAGATTTTAGATCTGCAGAGTCTTATTTAAACTTGTGTTGATGGAGACATATACTTTCATTGTTGCCACTGTTGTCTTCATATTTCAACTAACATTCATGTTGTTAATATTTCATCTTGTACTGTTGAATAGATTTAACATTAGTTGTAAAAAATTTGGTTATAGTTCATGTTGGTAATCTTTTAGCAGTTGATATATTCTTTAGAAGTAAGGTTGCTATACTTACTGCAATAATTCAGATAATTTAAGTTACATACCACTCATGAATTGTGCTAAAACATTTTTAAAACTTGAACTTTTAATAGTTCTTTCTTAATTTCTAAATATTATCTGTGAACTGTGAAGTTGAGCATGATACCATGTTTATATTAGATTTTAACACTCATATTAAACCATATTGACGTTTTTTTTTCTCATTTTCCACTGTTTTGTTTAGTATTCTAGCAATGTTCATGCTGTTTTTTTTTTAATGCTCTGCCATACACTACTTTAATATTTTGGATATAGTACCTGTGATTACCATTTTAAAGATAATAAGAAGAAAGTTTATTGAAAGATTTGGCTACTAATTACATCAATTGTGTTCATTGAATGGTTACAGAGAAGCTCATTACAAACAACAAATCAATGTAAAATAATTTTCATTGGTGTCAATAATGGCTTTGCTAATATTTTGAGAGAAAACAAAATTGGAAATCTTTGTTTCTACTATATATATATTTTTGGTACTTTTTTTTACATTTCAATTTTTGTGCTTCATAAGGTTGTGATTTATAAATGTTTTTGTTTATATGTAACAACATTAAATAAACTATTTGTCAATAACTTCCTTTTGTGTTTTTGTTGTAATTGTTATTGTTTAACTCCCTTTCAATTCAAATTGATAAGGTCTATAACCAAAGGCATTTTAGCCATCACCACCATATCCTTTTAGGCAATGCAGGATATGGTGGTGATGGCAATTCTTTTAGGCAATACATTCTCTAATGTATTCATTTTTAAAGCCAGTAAGGTGTGATTTTGAGGGAGATTTGGCTGCTAAGTTTAACAAGTCAAACAACCACACAGATGTCCTTTCATTGGCTACTGTTTTTGTAGGAATGCGTAACATGTTGTAATAATGAAATCTCAGTAATAAGAACTCAGCATAGCAATTAGCATTACAAAAATGATGTCACTTTTTTCCTTCCTATGAATTTAAGAGTCCCATAATTTATAAATCTAAATGCTGCTTTGTTATTCATTGAAAGCATTTGATTCGATTCATAGAGGTAAAACGGCAAAAGTACTGTTAGTATATGGTATTCCAAATGAAACAGTAAAAGCCATTATGATGCTCTACAAAAACACATATTCAATGGTATGATCTCCAGATAGCAAAATAGATTTCTTTGAAATTGTTGCAGTAGTACTACAAGGTGACACTTTGATACTCATCATTTGTTTGGATTATGTTCTCAGAACTTCTGTCAATACCATTAAAGACAATGGATTCACACCATAGCCACAAAGGGGTAATGGACATGCTGATGATGCTCTCTCCTCTAACAAGTGGAGTAGAAACCCTTCTCCATAGTCTTGAACATTCAGCCAAAGGTACCAGTCTCCATGTTAACTCAGACAAAATAGAATACATAAGCATAAATCAAAATGGAACACTGAAAACAATATCTGGTACACCTCTCAACTGTGTAGAAAAATTTACTTACCTAGGTTGTAAAATTTCAAACTGTGAAAGCAATGTAAACACATGCATTGGTAAAGTTTGTGGTGTATCAACAAGTTATTTCTAGTGTGGAAATCTAGACTTCCAGACAACATGAAAAGGAGCCTCTTTGGCTGATTAGCATGGACCCATACCACAAAAGTGGAAAGAAGATTGGATGGAAGCTACACTCACATGATAAGAATGGCTTTGAATGTCACTTGTAGACATCATCTGACCAAACCTTCATCCAGTATCAGACGTCATCAAAGAGTGTAGAGTCAGATTCCCAGGGCATTGCCGGAGAGCTAATGGCAAATTGTTAGTGAAGTTCTTTTGTGGGAACAAGGAAGGGGCAGTAGAGGATGACGAGCAAGTTTGTGATGACATAAATTGCAATCCCTCTCATCTGCCTAATATGAAGAACAATAAAATTGGATGGTGATAGGAAACCATACAAGCAGTATAAGTGGATGATGATGATAATTTATTTAAAATAATGTAAATTACTATAGAATTATATTAATAAAAGCAACCCAAGGCCAACTTTTTACTAAGCAGACCTATGATAAAAGGCAAGACCATCCTAACCTTCATTCTGAAATTTCGTATTTAGTTCTAGATTATTCAGTGTGCCCTCTATTTTCAAAATAATAGGGTGTGATTTGTTGGAAATTTGGCTACGATTTGCAGCTGACTGAATGAGCTGGTAGAAGCTCCATTGTTTCTATATGTTCATTACTCCATACCAGTGACCTTTAGCACAGAAAAGTGCATTCATGATGAGCAGCATTCCAGGCTAAAATCATGACTGTATGGTAAATATAAATTCATTAAAAAAAATACAAAACTAATAAATGTAATGGTATAATGTTTTAATCACAGAACAGAAAAATTTATTTTCTACTTGTTGACAAATCCATTTGATTGTGAAAAGCACTATCAACAAAAAATATACAAAAAAGTAAAATGTTGATTTGGAGAACCAAACACATCATTATACAAAGTATATTAATGAGGTATGTATGTAATGATAGGATATCAAATATGATAATCCTTGATAGAGAGCGCAATAAAACTAAATACACCAAGTAATCTTATTTAAGTAAGCTAAGTAATCGCAAGAATAATATTAATAAGCATAGGAATAACTCTTAAGTTACTAAAAGTATGGTTGATATAAACATTAATAGTAATAATAATAACAAGAAGTTTATATATATAACTAACTTTAAGCATAAAAATTATGACAGGAGAACATCTAATTTTGGAACTGGAATAAAGAATTATAAACAATATAGGCACAGGTGTGGCTGTATGGTAAGAAGCTTGCTTCCCAACTGCACGGTTCCAGATTCAGTCCCATTGCATGGCACCTTGGGCAAGTGTTTTCTACTATTGCCCTATAGCCTCAGAAAAGTTCTTTATCCTTGTGAGTGGATTTGGTAGACAGAAACTGAAAGAAGCCCGTCATATATATACATACATATATGTATGTATATATATATATATATATAT
>NC_068986.1:60987134-61000138 GCF_001194135.2 Octopus bimaculoides | reverse complement strand
AGGACAATTGTCCACATCATCATGTGGGCATTGAGGACTTTTTCTCTTTCCTCATGCGCCTGTAAGGTTGTTACCTTCGTATTGGCGATGTGAGGTTGCATTGCCTGGATATAGTTCGGCAGGCTGTCTATTGACATTCTGCCGGACTTTTCTGTGGGAAGGCATACCACTTCTCCCTTTTTCGTGATCATCATCATCATCATCATCGTTTAACATCCGCTTTCCATGCTAGCATGGGTTGGACGATTTGACTGAGGACTGGTGCAACCGGATGGCTACACCAGGCTCCAATCTAATTTGGCAGAGTTTCTACAGCTGGATGCCCTTCCTAACGCCAACCACTCAGAGAGTGTATATATATATACCAGAGTAGGCACATAAATGCAAAACAAGGTGGAAAGAATAGTACTTGGTTACTGGAGGTAGAGTAATATGCTTTATTAATAAAGTTGCAAAGACATCACAAAAACTGTTACTCAGAGTTTCATGTTCCCATTTGTTGGACAGATTTGGTCTAGAATGGAGCAAAATAAGGTTATATGCAATAAAGTTATATACAATTACTTTGATAGATACACATTTGAAAATGCTTTTGTTTCATAGATCCTTTCAACTAATGTCTTTTTTCAATAATTGGTTATATGAAATTACAATTATGGTTTAAAATCATATTATAAAAATTGAAGAAAACCTTAAATCAAAAAATAGCTTATATAGAAGGAAAAAAGACCTGTATACCCAGGGTAAATAATTAATGGTAAAAAATAATACATTTAAATAAATTAACAGATATATCCATTTAAAATAAAAAATATTTACTAAGAACTAACATCATAAAATACATATACATTCAGTAATACATACACATACCAAAAAAAACTATATATAAATATATACACTAAACATACAAGTGTTGGGACAGCTACATACATATACAAACCAATACAGGCAAAACATAAATATATACAACTGCATATATGGGTATCCATGTACATAAATATATGCACATAATATTTTGGGGACTGGGTTTGCACCCCCTAAGCAAATTTTGTTCCCGAGCCAGTGTATCCACATACATAAATGTATCCACACACATAATAATTCTCCGTGTGTGTTTCAAATATACAACTTAGTTGTCACAAGCTAGAGAAAGAAAATGAAAAAAAAAAAATCAGAAAATCATAAGTGGTAGGAGAAAGAAAAAGAGGAAAAGAAGAAAAAAATAAGTGGTGGAAGAAATAAAAAAGAAAGGGAAAGAGAAAATTAGAAAAAAAAAAGAGAAAAATAGAGAGAGAGAGTAAGATGATTAGAATGTTGGTGTTCCTAAAAGTATCTAACAAATGTTAGGTACTTTGATCAGCTTGCAAACACACACATATAAAACACCATGCATATCTACATAAATATATGCAAAAACACACACATATAGATACGCATACAAATAAACATATACGTAGATATATATATATACATATATCTACTGATATATCTTCATATCAAGGTAAGTATATACATTATAAAGTATATACACATACAAATATATTTAAAAACTGTCTGGTATATAGAATATTAGAATGAGAAAATTGTACAATAAATTGATATAATATAATTAAATGTAATATAAATATATAAATTTAAAACATAAAAATTTGAAATAATAATTTAAGATTTAAATATATAAAAATTGAGTAAAAAATTAAACCTCAGTAAAACTTAAATTTAAATTTGTAAAATAGTCGAAGGATTTCTTAAAAGACGGATGTAAAATGTAAAACGTGAAGTCAAAATATGTATTAGCATTGTAATACAAAAAAAAAATGACTATATGGTAGGTGTAAAAGCCAAAAATTTTTATCCATACAGTATTTTTCAGTTGACATTTTAAACCTTGCAGCATAACTGCAGGAATTTAAGCATTCATGTCTCTGCTTCAAAGCATGTTTATCCTGGAACAGGGTGAAGAACTTTTCTGGGAGGCAAAGAATACATTTCATAGGTCTTCTCCAGGTTTATATGGTAGTGCTTTTTCAAAAATTGTCCAGCTGATATTGAAAGGACAGGTATCATTCTCCTTCAATTGCCAGACATGTTTTACAAGACTTGTTGCTGTCCTATTCTCAGAGTATTGGAAAGAATTTTGGTGGGAATAAAACCTAGTCTTGAATGAATTTTCTGAAACCCTGAGTAAGTTTTATATTCTTGTGAGTCTATTTGCACTTGAAAAAGGAATAGTTTATAGAGCTAAAGTGCAAATAGACAGCTTACAAGAATATCTTTGTCTCTCAGAAAAGTTCTTTACCTTGTTCTAGGATAAACATGCATTGAACCAGAGATGTGAACCCTTAAATTCCTGCAGGCATGCTGTGAGGTTTAAAATGTCAACTGAAAAAATACCATATGAGTAAAAACTTTTGACTTTCACATTTGAATTTAGATTTAAGTTTTGCTGAGGTTTAATTTTTTACTCATTTTATATATATTTAAATTTTAAATTACTATTTCAAATTTTTATATTTTAAATTTATATATTTATATTACTTTTAATTATATTATATTAATTTATTGTACAATTTTCTCATTTCAATATTCTATATACCAGATAGTTTTTAAATATATTTTCTAAATAAGGTCATGTTTTATTTATTCATTTATGTTCTTTGTTTTTGAGAAGAAACCTAATTCAAGGTACTTTTTACAGATCACTTTTTACTCACTATTCTCTAAACCTGAGAAAAGTAATTGTCTTCTTATTTGGATTATATATATGCATGTGCGTGCACACACACACACACACACTGAGTTCTAAGTTTATAAAATCTTGAATAGATGTATTGATAAATATATTGGTCAGTTAAATTCCATCATAGTTCAATTTTGCATTTTTGCAATTTTACAAGTACTCTCATATTTTATAACAACCTTCAGGTAAATATTTATGTAGCTGCATTAACAACAAATAGCTAGTGCATTTCACAAAGTGAATGGCTGAAATTTCCTATTATTTCTTTCCAATAGGCTCCAGGAGACAGCTTATGGAAGCTATTTTAAGTAATTTATCATGCATCTTGGATGCTACAGTTTGAGTAATATGGTAACTCAGTTGATATTGACTGCACTTATTTATAGAAATATTCTAACTTATCAGACTCACTGACAGAGGATTTGGTTACAATTAGATGTTGAGAAACATTTGATACTGAATGAAATTGAATTCAAATTCAAAATTATAATATTGTCCCTTTTGAATGTGCTTAAACTACTCAATAAAATTATATTCCTCTTAATTAACAAGTTTCTTGTTTTATTGCAGTTATAAATGAAGGGTGAGGAAGTTAATGAAGGCAAAGCTAAATGGTCCAAATCAAGTGTAGGCTGTAGATACTTGGACAGTATCATTACTTAGATATTCAGCAGGTTTTGTAGATTGGACAAAATCTGAATTAGCATGTCTAGACAGAAGAACTAGAAAGGAATTTAATATGAATAAAGGACTTCATTCTAGAGCAGGAGTAGCACGATTGTAATTACCTGGAAAAGAAGGTGGTAGATGTTTAATATCAGTAGAAGACTAGAGCAGACATAGCCTTCTATGTAGATAAAAGTGAGGAGAGCTGCTCGTGTAAGATAAGGAAACCAAAAAGCCAAATGTAGGAAAAAGAAGCAATACTAGCGGACTGGCAAGTGAAGATAGTTGCAGAAAATAGTAATAGTGAGACATGGTTGTGGTGACAGAAAGAAAAGCTGAAAAGGGAGACAGAAAGTTTGTTAGAAGCAGCACAAAATCAGATGTTGAGGACTGATTGAATAAAAGCTAGACAAAAATCAAGTAGAATCTCAATGTAGGTTGTGTAAATCAAAGGAAGAAAGTGTTACTCATATAATTAGTGAATGCAGTATGCTGGCATAGAAAGAATACAAGAAAACATGAAAACCTAGGGACAATAATCTATTGGGAGTTATGTAGAAAGCTAGAATTTGACCATAATGATAAGTGGTATGAAAAATGGACCTAGTAAAGTGCTAAAAAGTAAAAAATATAAAATTTTGTGGAGTTTTAACATTCAGACTGATAGTGTAATAGAAGCTAGAAGGCCTGATTTAGTAGTAGTAGACAAAGAGAATAGAAAATGCTTGATAACTGACTTTATAGTCTCAAATGATGGGACTATGAGAGGTTTAGAGAAAATAGCAAAATGCCAGGACCTAGCCATTGAGTTACAGAAGCTATGGAAAATGTGGATAAAATGTATCCCTGTAGTTATAGGTGCATTAGGAACCATTCCTAAAGATTTGAACTGATGGATAGAGGAAATAGGCATAAAATATAGTTTAGCGTAGCTCCAGTAAACAGTATTATTAGGGACAGCTAGGGTACATAGGAAGGTTCTTATCATTTAAGGTTAATTGTAGCTTGATGTGAGGAATTTTTTTCCAACAGTCAGATCTGTTGTGTGTAAAAGAAATAATAATAATAATCCATTCTGCTATAGGAACATGGCCTGAAATTTTGTGGGAGGGGGCTAGTAAATTACATCAACCCCAGTGCTTGACTGGTACTTATTTTATTGACCCTGAAAGGATGAAAGGCAAAATCCACCTCAATGGAATTTGAACTCAGACGCATAATAGCAATAATAATAATGATAATAATAATGATAATAATAATAATGATAATGATAATAATAATAATGATAATAATAATAATAATAATAATAATAATAATAATAATAATAATAATAATAATAATAGTACAATATATTCACTGGGTAATATGCAAAAACCTGGACTTGCCCCATGATAAAAACTGGTGGGAACACAAACCACCCCCAGTACTTGAAAATGATCACATCGCACTCGTCTGGAACTTCACCATTCAAACTGACAGAAAGATAGATGCAAATAGGCCAGACATCATACTGAAAGACTTCAGACAAAAATCATGCCTCCTCATTGATATGTCCCAATCGATATAAACGTATCTGTCAAGACCTACCAAAAACTGAGCAAATATAAAGATCTTGAAATAGAAATTAGCAAAATGTGGAACCTGAAGACTAAAACAATACCTATTGTCATAGGTGCCCTGGGAATGACAGCGAAACGGGCTGATTACTACCTAGCTCAGATACCAGGAAACCCTAAAATGGCTGAAGTTCAAAAGATAGTGCTCATGGGAACTGCCCATATCCTACGTAAAATACTGTCTATGTGATCTCAAATTTTAAAAACAAACATAATTTTTTCATGGTTTCTTAAACATTCTTTAGAACAACACTATGTACAAATCCAAATATATGGTACCCTAGGCATAACACCTACATGAACTTCTAACTTGTTGTCTCTTGAGGTCACTGGGTGAGACTTGGATCCAACTTGTACAAATGCAAAGCAAGAGTCAAACATAAAATAATAATAATAATAATAATAATAATAATAATAATAATAATAATAATAATAATAATAATAATAATAATTTCTACTATAGGCACAAGGCCTGAAATTTCGGGAAGGAGGACAGTCGATTATATTGACCCCAGTACTCAACTGGTATTTATTTTATTGATTCCAAAAGGACGCAAGGCAAAGTCAACCTCAGCGGAATTTGAACTCAGATCATAAAGATGGACAAAATGCCACTCAGCAGTTCACCCAGCATGCTAATGATTCTGCCAAATAATAATAATAATTTCATTTTTGTATTTGGTTTGCAAGCTTCTTTATGTGAATTCATGCGTTGAAGCATATTTTATTGTGCCTGGGGAGAGTAACACACTCACCAATTTCCACTCATTTACTTATTTATTTTTATTAAAATTTTCATTGCGACTTGCAACCTTTTCAATAACTCTGTCTGTTAATGGAATTCCGATAACGGACTATTGCAAAGGTTGCAAGTTGCAATGAAAATTTTAGTAAAAATAAATAAGTAAATGAGTGGAAATTCGTGAATGTGTTAAATTGATAAGGCACTAAAAAAATGATTCTCCCCAGACACAATAAAATAATAATAAGGGCAAGGTCAGGCTGGTAATGGACTTTCGAGAGATGAATGGCAATGTGTTGTGTCATATGGGTGGCGATGTGACTGATGTCTGCAGAGACATTGTGAAAATGGAGACGGATGACAAGGGCAGCAACAATTGTTCAGTAAAGAACGAGTGGAGAAAAACTGCCATGGATAGGCAGCAACCATTTATGTGCCGGAATTTGAAGTGCCAAGGACTGCACATGGTAAAGGACTGTGTGGAGATGAAGCCTGAACCTGTTTGCTACCGGTGCAGGCAGACAAGTCATATTGCTCAAAACTGCAGCTCCATGTGAGCAAGAAACTGTGACAGTATGAGCTGGTGCAATATAAGGGCCAGGCATAGAGTTTGACTAGGCTGGGTTTCGGGTTGAATTCTGCACCAAATATCATGGCAACAGTGCTCAAATCTATCCTGGGAAAGGTGGACAAGGTAAAAAAGGCCACCAGTTCCAATATAGATGACATCCTGGTAGACAAGATTGTAGTGTCTGCCGCAGAGGCCATAAGCCACCTAAAGAAGTTTGGGATGGCTGGAAAACCATTGGAGCCAATGGTTGGGGGAGCTACACTGGGGTTCAAGCTCCAAAAAGACAAAACAGGTGTGTTGGTGTTTCAGAAAGGAAATGAGATTCCAGTACCAGAGATTCCAGTACCAGCATCAACAGACGAAAAATATTAGCGATATGTGAGAGATGATGGCTTTGAACGGCATGCAGCTATGTCAAAAGACAGGGTAAGCTGGGGAGACAAAGTGGGAGAGAGAACGGTGAAAATGGTGCAGGAGATCTTAGAGAGGGTAAGAGTAGAAGACCCAGTAAGTGGAAGCTGGTATGTGCCCAAATTGGAAAACGGGACTATATAGTACAATATAGCAGCATAGCAATATGGGTTGTCCTGGAAATTGGATGTGTCGAAGTGGAGCATTGCAGCCTGGCTCCAAAAAGCAGATAATTACAACCACATCAACGTGGCTGAGTTAGACACAGTGCTGAAGGGGGTGAATCTGGCCCTGAGATGGGGATTGCACTCTACTGAAATCTGAACTGATTTGGCTACTATGCTTGTATGGGTAGGATCAGTGATCACTAATGAAAAGAGGGTTTGAACCAAAGGAGCTGCAGAGATGTTAGTAAAGTGCCATCTAAGAGTTCTGAGAGAGCTAGTTGCTGAATTTGGTTTGAAGCTGAGTGTGATCTTTGCGCCCTCAGAAAGTAATAAGGCAGACATTCTAACCAGGATGAAAAAGGCTTGGTTGGCGATACCGGAAGATTCAGAGCAGGGGATAGCTGCAGCGTGTTGGCTGGATGACTCAGAACTAAGGAGACTGCATGCCATGCACAACATGGGTTTGGATAGAATCCTGCATCTTGCCAGGAGGGTTGACTCTGGTGTTACTTGGCAGAGCATTCAAAAGATGGTCAGGAGCTGTGATAGGTGTCGATCCATTGACCCTGCTCAGGGTGTGCATGAGCCGGGTTAGGGTTAGGGTTAGGGAATATCTTTGGTCAATATGCGACAGTGAAACATCTTATGCCTGGAAAATGCAAATCGACACTGAAAAAGTTCCAGTAAAAGGGAGAGAGACAGATCAAAGTTCAAGAGTTGTTGAAGACCTAGTAAAAGAAAATACTGGTCGCAATATAACTTGTGATAATTTTTTTACAAGTCTAGGATTGGCTCGAAAGCTGCTTAGTGAGAAAACTACTTTAGTTGGAACAACTAGAAAGAACAGAGTTGAACTTCCAAGCACTCAACAGCACAATATTTGGATTTCAAAAGGATTCTATGTTCCTATCTTATTGTCCCAAGAAAACTTATTTAGTCACACTTGTGAGTACAATGCACTCTCAGCCTTCAATTGATTAAAAAAATGCGGAAAATAAACCTGAAGTTATTACATGTTACAACAAAACAAAAGGAGGAGTAGATACCCTAGATAAGATAGTAAAGACATGCACTTGCAAAAGAAGGACTCAAAGATGGCTTATGGTTATATTCTACAACACGATTGATATAAGTCCAGTGAATGCTTTCATTGATGCTAAACAGCTTCACTTGCAAAGTTTCAAGGATAAAAGAAGACAGTGCATAAATTCAGTTTGGAAAGGAACTTGCTGGAGCTAAGGCTAAACAAGAATATGACAAATAATCTTCTAGTTTCACTAACAGTTCTCAACTAAACAAAGAAAAAAGATGATCTTCAACTTCATTTGAGATTCCTCAGCCAAAGAAAAAAGGAAGATGTTCTTCGTGTGGCCCCAAAAAAGACAGGAAAACTTGTACTACATGTAAGAATTGTAATATCCATGTTTGCCAAGAACATTCCAATGTTGTCTGCATTTACTGCCATGAAGAACTGTAATTCTGTATTTTTGTAATTTTTAAAATTTATAATATATTCCGTAAGCTGTATTTTTTTTTATTAAAATTTGTGAGAAACAGTAATTCGTCATTCACTTGATAGCATATATAATATAGCTTATATATATAATATATATATATATTATATATATATAATATATATAATATATATATATAATATATATATATAATATAGCATATATAATATAGTGGTAGTTTGAATAAAATTTAATTAAAAGAAAAATATTGGGTCCATTGGACTCTTGGTAATTAGTGACACATTTTCTCTGGAAGACTAAAGGCTAATCATAACGGCTGATTAAGTTTAGAAAGTTGCGTCCCTTTGACCATCACTACACGCTAAAACTGCAACGCGTGTTATAGTGAATTTAATTTTGTGCTAATTTCGATACCCAGCTAAGTTCCCATTGTTTTGCAAAATACATATAACTTCATTAGTAAATGCTTGAATGCAAATACCTCGAGTAATCAATCAAACTACTAACAAATTAAAAAGAAAGTGATCTTAAGTGAAGTTTTCAACAAACTTATCCTGCAACACCGAAGCAAAAAGTTAGTTCCCCTTCCAGCTTTAAATAAAATTTTGTTATTAGCAAATCAATGATTAAAGGTATTTTAACCTTGATCACCTCATCTGTTTTATACGGAATTTTCTATTGTGGCATTTTAAAAAGTTGGTAGGGTGTAGTTTGAAGGAGACATGGCTATTTTTAGAATGCCAAGTAACCATACACTGCCCTTTTCGCAGTTAAGTTATGATAAGTTCCGAGAAAGTCTGTTTGAAATACTGCTGAGACTTGTCATTTAAATCACTTCTCATATTATTTATTCTACACTTCTCGGAATTTAACTCACATAAAACAAAACTGTACTCTATATTATAGTTTCGATTTAGTTCTATCAGTGTAAGCATTGTTTAATCAATGTTTAATGAAACTATGTGGAGGCGCAATGGCCCAGTGGTTAGGGCAGCGGACTCGCGGTTTCGATTCCCAGACCGGGCGTTGTGTATGTTTATTGAGCGAAAACAACTAAAGCTCCATGAGGCTCCGGTAGCGAATCCTGCTGTACTCTTTCACCACAACTTTCTTCCTGTTTTTGTTGTACCTGTATTTCGAGGGGTTAGCCTTGTCACACTCTGTATCACGCTGAATCTCCCCGAAAACTACATTAAGGAGTACATGTGTCTGTGGAGTGCTCAGCCACTTGCACGTTAATTTCACAAACAGGCTGTTCTGTTGATCGAATCAACCGGAACCCACGTCGTCGTAACCGACGGAGTGCCACGAATGAAAATATACACACATTACTGTTGTCATTTGATTTCAGGTTATCCGTTATTAAGTAGGCCTATGACCAAAGATATTCTAACTATGACTTTTTTTAACGTTTAACTACATTATGAAGGCGTGTGACGGTTAGAGGTCCAATTCTCGGACCGGAAGGTGTGTTGTGTTTTTGAGCAAGGCAGTTAATTTCCTGTTGCTCTAGTACATGAGTTCCAGTGATATTTTTATTCTGTTCAGGGGACGAGTCTTATAGTGTCGGCTTGAATGTCTTTAAAAGACACAAGGCTGCAGCTTCACGAGTCTGTAGGCTTCAAGCCAACTTTTATGATTACATTGACTAATTCCACAAACTTCATCAAGAGGGGTATAGGACTGGGTTTCCCCATTTCACTAGTTGCTAAGAATTCAAATTAAACTTCATTTGTCACTGTGGAAGATTTAAGGTACGGTCACCAAAGGGGGTCCTAAACTAACAAAAAACTAGAAAACACTGATATAGAGATGTTGTTTGTTAGGTCAGCTTTGTGAGGCAGACTTGTAACCATTCCTTTTTATATGACAGTCAGTTGTGTGAGTTGAAGGAGGTTTGTGCTTACCCGTATGTGTGTGTGTGTGTGGGGGGGGGGTTAGTGCGTGCGTGTGTGCGTGCATGTGAATGTGTAGATGTATATTTATGTATATTTATGGCCGGATATGTATGTTTATATTTGATTGAACTGGTACCTTATGATAGTAGAATGGAAGCAGTCCACATCTACATGATCGAAAAATATAACAGTTCAGCTATCAGACTTCCAAACCAAAGTCCTTGCCAGCTCCCAATTTCTGGGAGAAACAGAACAAGAGAGATGCAGCTGAAAAGAGTTCCAACTGGATCCGATCAAGGAAGAATGGAAGTGAATTTCAGAAGACATAATTTACCCTACGTTCTCCTGGTTACAACATCCAAGATACCTTGGCTTTGGAGTACCCTAGCAGAGGGATATCCATGAATCATGACCTGTTGTGGTCACACACGCCAAGATTCATAAACCCAACAAACTTACCCCCCTGCAATTGGTCAACATAATTAATTCCCAGTACCTCGACCTCGTCCTCACTCCACTAGAGGCTTTCATCTCCTTCCACATTCATGACACCAACCACGTCTTTTACCTTTTTAGTTCCTTCATTTTTCCTCTTGAACCTTTTCCACTCCTGTTCACTCTCATATAGCCTCATAATAAAGGCGTCCACGCCCTCAAACATTTCTGGGTCTACGCACCCGTTCCCAGTCTAGCACTCCTATCCATCTCCGGTTGGCTGAATTTGTTCTCAACCAAAATTTCTTACCCCGTCTCTGTCTGGAGTATAAATTTCTTACTTCAGTTCACAGAGGTCTAAATTCCAACCCCTTGTAAAGATTTGATAGTTGTCATAGAGACTTTAGTCTCTCTCTATCACCTTTCAACAGCATTATAAATGAAGAGACATTAGAACAAGTTTACAACATAATAAAAATAAGATTTATTTTTTCTTGATGCTTGGTTTCACAATTCCTGTCATTCAGCTCAGCAGCCGCTGATTAAGTCGTAATTTGGTATTGGAAGGTTAAGGGCTTCCTTGATGCCTGTCAGAGAAACAAGTAGCTATCACCATCGAAAGCATCGAGGTGAAGTAGTGATTCGTTGAGGAGCGAGGAGTTGTCACGTAGAAGGTCTGTGGCTCAACTCGCTGAGAAAATGAAACTAACTGTTTAAGTACGAGTTTTACTACGCATGCGCAAGTCGAGGGGCTTCTGGTGGTGAAGTCCCCTGCGCATGCGCAGAATAGTACTTCCTCAATGGCGGCTATAATTTCGCGCCACTACACCATTTTCGTTTAACCCGGATTTTTCTACGTCATATACAGACACGCCAATAACCTCTTACATTCCCATAGTCTTCTTAAGAAAAACTCTACACACCTATACCACACTCATTAACAAAAAAACAAAACCAACACTGAACCCACCAGCACATTTAAACAGTATACACATACACTTGCTTCCACATATACACTTACCCTCACTTCCCATCATGCATGCATTATCTACTACACACATATACATTTTTATGTTACTAAGAGGCTAGGCGTGTAAGCATATTCCTTCTATGTGGAATAAAAGAGGGGGTAATCACAATTTGCTGAATGATCCTTCGACATGTTGAAAGTGCTTCTGATTGACAATTTATTAGGTTCTTGTGTTTATATAATAGTATATACAGTGATTCCTTCATACAGAGACGGCAACTATTAGACTTATGCGTGTATGGTGTGGCTGAATCTATTATTGACCAATCTAATTTATAGTTAACTTTGTTTTTCTTAAGTTTATGTATGTATGTAGCTAATAACGTCGTATTGGTAGCTATGTTTGGTTTAAAGGAGTGTATATGTGCTAAAAATCTTTGTTTGAAATGTACTGAACTACCTATATATACCATACTATGTGCATTATTAATTAATGTACCTATGCATTTGTATATTACGTTAAATCTTCTACAATTGCCTTTTAAAGAGCATAATCTTTTATTTTTACATGAGCAGTTTTTATTTTAATTTTTATTTTATGTTTCTATTCAGATGAATAGTGTCTACTATTGTTATGATTATTTGTGGTGTCTGGTATTATTATTGAATTTATTGCAGTATTATTTATCGTAGAGTTAGATACATTTATTGTTTGTGAATTATTATTTTTATTTTTAGTAGCTTGTGGTATTGTGTTATCTAAGGCATTTTGTATATTTTCAAATGTGTGGTAGTTAGAATTTTGCAGGGGTTTTGTTATTGTTATATGGACTGTTGGATATGTTATTTGTCTGATGTTCCGTGTGTCACAGTGGTTCGTCTGAGTTCATTGTTTCATTGTTGTTGTTCTGAATGACTGGGGTAGTAGAATGTCATTGGTATATATGGCGGACATGACTCTTGTTTTATTTACAACGAACATTGGGTGAGTGCGTTCTTTGTATGTAATTCAATAATAAATGTAATAATTAAATTGTACAACTCGTTGTCTTTTCTCTGCGAGTCTCCCGAGAGTAATACAACAGAGTTTATTGGTGTCGCCGGTAGGATACATGCTTACTTTACCGTAAAATTATTCATCGTAATAACAATGGCTGAAAAACAGACAGTAGAACTTATTAAATTGTTTAGGTAACAAATGGAAAAGCAAATGCAACAACATCAGAGAGATATGGACGCTCTGTTAAAACTGTTTGGTGCTCGACAAGTTGAAGGCGATTCTAGTGGCTATTTTTCAGCTGCTTCAACAACAG
>NC_068986.1:60984357-60984820 GCF_001194135.2 Octopus bimaculoides | reverse complement strand
ACAGTCAGCTTTTGATCACTTGAAAAATGTACTTTCATCAAGTCAAGTTCTGATACACTTCGATCCAAACAAAACTTTGGGACTGGCTTGCGACGCATCAAACGTTGGTATTGGAGAAGTCCTGTTTCACCGCTATCCTGATGGCCCTGTGGCTGAACCAGTTTGTCTACACCATTGAATATCGAAAATCAGCAGATCATGCCAATGCATATGCCCTCAGTCGCTTGCCATTCGGTGATGACAACGACTTTGACAGAAAGGAAAATGGTGAAGACATAGACATGGTGTGTACCATCAAAGCTCTCAGTATTCAAGTCCAACCTGTGGATGCTAACGTCCTCCGTCAAGAGTCAGGGAAAGATCCAGTGATATCAACAGTGATGCGCTACGTCCGTGAAGGCTGGCCACCAAAGAACATGGAGATCAATGACGAAGTCAACAAGTTCCGTAAGTTATCAAACTC
>NC_068986.1:60972313-60979488 GCF_001194135.2 Octopus bimaculoides | reverse complement strand
AATGTGGTGCATAAATTGTCAAGTAAATGAGACGCATCTTTGCCTCCACTGATTCACTTGCAAAGTGTTGAGTAAAATTATTTCGTTGCAGACCTCCTTTGGGTCATTTTATTATTACTGCGACACACATAGTCCCCAGTTGGTAACATTGATTTCAAGGCCCTCCTAGATGAGAGACTGGCATTTCACTTAATGTCTATGTTCCATGCTGGCATGGATTGGAGAGTTATTAATGTAGAAATATGGTATCGTAGCTACTAACAGTTGAGGGTTGCATAGTCTAGACGGCGTTTTTAGATTTCATTATTCTCTTTAACCCGGGCAAAGCCGGGTATTTCTGCTAGTATATTATAAAGTTAATCAAAACTAGATTGCAGCTAAAGTACTATGATAAATTTCCACAATAGCTATGATTTTTTGAAATTGTTTTGATAATACTTGTATATCATAAAGTTAATCAAAACTAGATTGAATTCCTTGATGTTTATAAAGTCTCCATTGGTTTTGCTATAGAATCTTGTATACCATTATATAACATGTGTTGTGCGTTCACTTGGGGAGAAGTAAATTTTAAAATAACAGCGAGACTTTGTTTCTTTGCTAAATAATACAGCGGATATAATAAACGCAACACAGATTCTGGTGGCTGTATAGTTCATCCATCATTTGAATAACTCAGCTATAGCTGTCATTGGTTAAATGTGCTTTGTTATAACGGCAGGAAAATAACATGACTTGCCTTCATGAAAATCTTTCACCCCTCTGTCATAGATGTTTTGTTAACTGAACCGCAAAAGAAACACGAGACGTGTGTGACTGTGAGATATGTTTTAATTTCATTATGTCAGAGATAAATTTTGATAAATCTGATAAAGTCAATTCTTGGATGCATTATGGGTCGTTGTCATGTGTTCTGGTAGTGGGTGGAACCAGCATATGGAGATTGTAGGGCGTGACATATTCAATACCGTGCATGCCCTCCTTGGGTGTTCAAAACGGCCATACGATACATGGAGCGCATGAGGCGGTTCACAAAAGCATTGGCAGTTATGCCCACTCCCTGAGGAAAGTTGCCTCCAGTTCCACACGAGTTGTCGGCCTTGGGACCACCTGGTTCAGCCATCTCAGGATTTCATCTCACAGGTGTTCAAATCCAGGCTGAAAGCTAGCCACGGCATGATGTTGTGCTGACGCAGGAAGTCCATAGTGACCCTGGCCGTGTGGAAGGGAGCATTGTCCTGCTGGAACACATGGCTATGGTGACGCGCGAAGAAAGGCACGATGTGAAGTCTTAGGATCTGGTCAACGTAGCGCTGCGCTGTGATGCCATTCCCTCTACATGCACCAACATTTTGGAACACATAGGGCCCAATTCTCTGATTCAGACCTATAGCACCCCAAACCATGATGCTTTAACCACCCCACGCATCTGTCTCCATGACACATGCGTCTCTGTAGCATTCACTCCTCCCCACACCACACCCCACTCTGCCATCCGAGGTGGAAATGCAATGCCGGCTCTCGTCAGAGAAGACTATCGACCTCCATTGTTGATATCGCCAAAGTCGGTGCTGTGTAGCCCACTGTAGTCGTGCCTGACGGTGGCAGGTGGTGAGGACAGGCCCTCCAGCAAGACGACGGCAACGCAGCTTGTTGGTGGCTAGTCGATGTCGTACCGTGTCGTCGCTGATGGGTCGCTGTCCAGTGCCAATGGTCTCGCGAGTTGTCACGCTGGCCGGTCTGATGCGATCACGGAGGTGTTGCTGGTGGGTGAAGCGGTCCTGCCTGGGCGTTGTCACTTGGGAGATCGCTCTGCGGGCACAGCCAGCAATGCTGTTGGTATTGTTGTATCGCTGTTGCAAGTGATAGATGGTGCTGACATGGACAGTGTAGCTTTCGGAACAACCAGGGCACGCTGCCCTGCTTGCAATCAGCCGATAGCTTGTTCTCTCTGCGCTGCTGACAACTGGGTCATACCTGATGCATCCAAATACGAATGCCAGGAACGCGGTTCAAGTTGATTTTTATACCAATAACCTCCACGAAATGCACGTGTATTTCGGTTTTCATGACAATTGTTTGCGACTACCACCCATGGCACTCAACGCAGCTGCGTTTTGGTGTCTCATTTCAAAGAAAGTTGAAAGGTTACCTGCAATTTGGGTCTCAGCCATAAACCAGCATCTCTTGGGACATTTACACTTACTTCCCGAAATAAATTTTCCGAATTTACCATATAAAAATGACATTTGAAAAAATCGCGTTTCTTTTGCGGTTCAGTGTATATGCAGAGGTAGGCTCCAACTTAGATTCAGTTATTTTAGAATGTATTACGCACAACGTGATTGGATCGAGAATCCAATCCCGCGCAATACATGACCAATCAAAGTACAGGACTCAACCAATGTTCCAGTCAAATGATAGATCAGACAACCAATCATTACAAATTAACGTGTACAGCCTATAAAAGGCTTGTCGACTTCAATATTCCATAACAGAAATTGGTTTTGCTACAGTACAATATGATATAATATTTTATATTTGTAGGGAAAAAATTCCTGTCTTTTGCAAGGATTTTTTTCAGCATCGAATAATTACATTCTACAGCAGCTAATGTCACTTGGCTTTATATCAGATCTGCATATTCCGCAGGTGGAACAACAAATTGATTTGGCTTTTATTGAATCTAAAACCAGTGTAATTCATGATGAACACGGGTCTTCAATGAATTTCAATTCTTTGAGACTTTTGTAAGCATTGTAGATGGTGAAGGCTGTTGACACAGTTTTCAAAATCAATTCTTTCAACTGCAGATAGTTTGAATAGATTTAGATGAGATTAATCCTGATCTCAGGATTTTGCACAACTTCTTTCACCTTCTGCACTAAAATGCCTTCGTTCTCAAAGCTCTCTACAATTTTTGTAACTTCTGCAAGATTCTTGGCGTAGTAATTTCAGGGATCCAACCAGCTACTTCATCTGGTCACAATTGGCTGAGGGAGAGTATCTAATTGAGGTAGTTAGAGTATATGATAGGGTAAGTAAAATGAGACTTATCATAGATAAATTAAGTTACATTTATCTCTTCAGTCTCGGCTGACTGATGAGCAGAACGACCAATTCTATGAGGTCCTTTTGCAGACCACCTCAACGACAAATGACAGAGACTTTGCTGGAGTTCTGTGATGCAAATGATCTCATGATCTGCAACACTTACTTCAAAAATCCAGCCAGCCACCTAGTCATTTATCAGGCTTGCGAGCACATAAGCTCACGAGGCAACTAGATAGATGGATGCTTAAAAATGCTAAGTCTTTCCCATGTGAAAAGTGTACAACCCAACATAGGTTACTAGTTAGTAACTTCAGAAAGACTCGGAGAAATAAACCAATCTGGAAAAGAAGACTATGGAAGCTCAAAGACCCAACAATCAGACAAAAATTTAGAGATTTACTAATGGAAACTTCTGACAAAAGAGAGAGAGAATTGGGGACATATAGCTTAGAGGACAATTGGAAGTTCCTGTAGGACAACCTACTGAGGGTTACGGATAAAATCTGTGGTTGGTTCAGAGTCCCAGCTAGACCAAGGGTGACATGGTGGTGGAGCAAGGCGGTCGACAGCGTTATAAAAGCAAAAAGACAGGCCTGGCAAGATTGGAAAAATGGTGAAAGCAGAGAATTATATCAGGTAACCAAAAGGGCAGCAAGGCGTCAGGTATAGATAGCAAAAGGAGTAGCTGAAGGTAAGAGATTTGCAAATGTTCTACAGCATGAGGTTCAGAGGCGTGGGGTGTTCAGGATCGCAAAACAGTGTTTCAGAGAGGATAGAGATGTAGTAGGTGAGAAATGTGTTCGAATGGATAATGGTATGCTTGCACTTAGTAACTCAGAGAAGAAAGATGCATGGCAGTGTCAGTATAAAAGGTTACTAAATGTGGAAAATGAATAGAAGGAGAGTTTACCAAATATCGAACCAATTGAGGGAACAGCCATAACAGTTGATAGCATAGCAGCATAATAGATAAGGCAATTAAGGATATGAAGACAGGGAAAGCCCCTGGGACATCAGGAATCACTGCTGAAATGATTAAAATTTCCGGTGGTGTAGAATACAGCTTAGTCATCCGTATAGTTAATCAGGTTATTCAGAAAGCACCATCCTCAATGATTGGCGTAGTAGTAGTATAGTTAGCTGCTATAAAGGTAAAGGTGGTGCCTTAGATAGAAACACCTACAGAGGTATTAAATTTCTAGGCCAAGTCACGAAAGTTGCTGAGGGGATTATAGCTCAATTGATTAGAAATAGAATTAAACTAGATGAGATGCAGTTTGGATTTGTACCTGGGAAGAGTACCACAGGTTCCATCTTCCTAGTGAGACAGCTGAAGGAAAAGTATTTGGCTAAAAGTAAGCCATTGTACTTAGCCTTCATCGACCTGGAGAAATCTTTCGACAGAGTTCCTTGCTCTGTTATATGATGGTCTCTAAGGAAGTTAGGAGTAGAGAAGTGGCTTGTTAGAGCTGTCCAAGGGATGTACAGTGGTGCTGTCAGTGAGGTGAGAGCACTGAAGGCGGATGTTAAACGACGACGACGACGACGACGACGATGATGATGACTTTCCGAGTCTTGTTACAAATCTCAGCAAGCAGAAAATGAAAACCATCTATTAATTATAGACTGATAGATATATTAACAAATGTGAATGTTAACTTTGAACATTAAGTCCTAATTAAAAATATTGTCTTATAACTAAGTTTCAGGTTAAAACAACAGGTATTTACAAATACATTTCACGCACATATCTCCACAGCTTGTTTGATTTGCACAGTTGTTGTGCACCCATTGACTGCAGCTAACATCATACTTTTTTGATTGTCTTCACCTCAGATGAAACAAAACCAATTGTCCACTTCATTTTTGCTTGGCTGTGGTAGACTTTGGTTTATCCGAAGTCTTTTTCCACCTTTCACGTCTTGAAGTTGAGAAATTCTGGCAAGAAAGTTTGAAAACCATTTCTGGCGTACCCATTGCTGTTCTCCATTGAACTTGCGTAAAAGTTCCGCGCTTGTTTTTCAAAGTAATTTGAAATGTCAGTTCCTGCACAGTAGTTTTGGACAAACCAAGGAGCATTTCTTCCAGTAAAAGAATGTGATGCAACAAATCCTCTTCTTGTTGAGACAAGACTATTGGTGAACAAAATGTTTCTTTCCTCCAACAGCATACTTGTTTGAGTTCTGAACATGCTGTTGTAATGTTGTTCTTGGAACTGGAAAATGGTTAACAGTATGTCCCAAAGACGTGTGAACCTCCTTGACACCTTTCACTGGCTCTTGCATGTGTTCTTGTCGCTATTGGTCATATTTTTGGTGCTCCATTGTGAGCTGAAACACAATATTAAATGAAGTAAAACCTATGCCTGACTTTCTGTGATAACTAATTTTGTGTAGAAATTTCAATGTTTATTATGTATAAACTAATATTTGTCACACACACACACACACACACACACACACACACACACCAAATAAGACTATTGGAAAATGTTCCCATATTGAGACACTGTACCTAACTTGGAACACTAGACCCAATATAGGTGCAGCCAAGTGCCCCAATATAGGCACAGTAGGGACTCAAGGAAAAAGATAACACTAAGGAACGGCGGGAAAAATCACATGTCAAAAGTTGTAGAAAATATGCGAAATTGATTACAATAACCTTTGTATCAATTTCTTGTCCATGCATAGTTGTCTGCATGCAAAAGCTTATGGCATGCCTGTGAAAAGTTATATGATCTTGATACTAAAGTAAAAAATGCAAATATATTTCTCTCACCTCTAAAATGACTGCTGCAGATGATTAATCTGCCGTCATGGTGATCACCCTTCCCTAATATGTGCTTTTTCCAAACTTTCATCCCTGTAAAAAAAAAAGGCAGGTGTCCCAATATTGGCATTGGCCCAATATAGGTACCTCTCCCCTACATAAAATAGTTAACGACAATTTTAAATGATACATAAAAATATATACCGAAATATTACTGAGAAACAGCTAGTACACTGTACATTTACATATAGTGAAAAAAAAATAGCAAAGAAAAGTACTTACTTCTGATAGTAAAATTTAAAATTCCTAAATAACAGGTGTAAAGAATTAAAACACTGAGATACACTTACAACTGGAAAGTAATGAATAAGTCTATTCTTAAAGAGGCCTGTTTCATGATTCAGAAAAACGATGTGAATTATCAATATTAGCAGTTGGTATCAATCTCCAGTAACTAATATTGGTAAAAGTACACTGAAGTCGGAAATTTGTTTTACAGAAAAACTGTACAGATGCTACACTTTTGTTTGTGTTCAAATGACTGGACGCACATGGTGTCAAATAATTTTTAACATCGAAAGATTGGACAAGTCATGGAAAGTGATAAAAATATCTCTCAAGGGGTCATCCAATATAACAGCTCATCAATACATAAAAATATATATCAATGAATTTATTCATTCTTTTCAGTATTAAAAAAAAAAAAAGAACGACATGCAGTAGGCTGAGGAAGGAATAGTTATTAGGTGGTTAAAAAGTTATATGAAGGGAAAGGTAAAGAGAAAGAGTTGTTTAGGATACAATATTTAGCAGAGGGTGATGTTCCGATCCTGAGATTAAAGAAAGGCAGAGAGAGAGAGATGGACAGAGGAGACAGTTATATTGAGAGAGAGAGAGAGAGAGAGAAAGAGAGAGAGAGAGAGAGAGAAAGAGAGAGCGTTTGTATTGTCAGAGTAGAGATACATTGACAGCAAGAAAAAGCAGATATAAACAAACAGCTGAACTGAAATACAGGCATACCTCATCCTACGTCGTTAAATGGTTCCAGGAGACACAACTTCAGTTGAATTAACTTGTTTCTAGGCTAAACCGATAATAACCATTCCCAGTTGTGTACTTTATTTATGAATGCATTTTCAATAGTACATTTTAAGCTTACAAACAAATAAATTTCATTTTTTAATACAGTACAGTAAAAAAAAAGTAATCTAAATTTACGAATACAATTTGGCGGTGTTTACCGTACATTGCGGATGCTTTATTTATGAATGCAGTTTGCAATAAGATACGGTAAAATAAAAACCGTTTTAAAGCTTAAAAACAAATTCAGTAATTATTATTTTGCAATA
>NC_068986.1:60968945-60971630 GCF_001194135.2 Octopus bimaculoides | reverse complement strand
CTCCTTACAGTACTTCTCTGCTGCTGGGATAAAATGGTCGAATAACCAATCTTCAAAAACAACAACAGCAACCCATGCTTTTGACTTAGCCGTCCATATAACAGGGAGAGATGCCTTGGGTATGTTCTTCAGGGCATGGTGGTTGTGTGCATGATACACAAGCAATGGCTTTAACTTAAAATTTCTTGCATAATTACCTCCCAACATAATGGTCACACGTTCTTTTGAGACCTTGCAGCCTGGAATAGTTTTCTCCTCCTTGGAAATGAATGAAAGGTCTGGCAATTTTTTCTAATACAATCCAGTTTCGTCTATGTTAAAAATCTGTTCAGGAAGAAACCCATTTTCAATGATTTTCTTTAACGCATTAGGAAATTCCGCTGCTGCTTGTTCGTCAACTGATGCACTTCCACCTTGCTTCTGAACGGAGCAATAACTTAAATCTCATGAACTACCCTTGACTTGCCTTAAACTCTACATCTTTCTCATCTGGATATTTTTTCTTCAAGTCCTCAAACAAAGACAACACTTTCTCTTGAATGATTTTTTGACCAATAGTAGCACGCTGACGATTCAACCTAACAATCCTAAGAGAAAGAAGACTTTCCATTTTTTCAAAGATGTTGCCTCTTTTCTTATTGATGACAGTATTCTTCATCCCTGAGGCTTCAGATTTGATATGTACTAAAATCTTGTCCTTATTATGTTCAATCGTCGATACAGTTGTTCGACGCATCCCCAAAGATCGTGCAATTGCTACCACTTTTTCACGTTTTTCAAAGCGTTTTATCACAGCCAGTTTATCTTCCAGCGTTATGCTTTCTTTCTTAAACAGTTTCTCTTAAATTTTCTCTATGAATTTTCTTAGGAGCCGGGGGGGGGGGGGGGGATCAAAAAATAAAGTCACAAATGAATGAGAATGAGAATGTAGCCGATAAACAGATGTAAACAAATCTGAATTCAAAACAATCGCAACAATCACGAGTGACAACGACTTTTAACGGTAGATATTGGAACTATAGTGCAATATGAGTTCTGAAAGACCGATAAATAAGACAACACAGCTGATTTCATTATTCCATTCACTAAGCTACACTACTTAATGGTGTGTGTCTTAGCATTTACTGTACGCATTTTGATATGATTTCATATGCTTTTATTCTTATTTATTGTACAGTAACATGATTTTATGTGCTTTTAACGGTTTTCTAGTGATTTTACGATTCCACTATTTGTGGCGGAAACACGCAAAGTCGAGTAAAATGACTTGACTTGATTTTTATTTTTCCATGTATTATTTTTGAAAATCGACATATAATCGAGAACGACTTAAGTCGAGGTATGTCTCTATAATGAAATAAGCTTTGTTACTGAAAACTACAGTGGTGATGATGGTGATGATGGTAGTGGTGTTGGTGTTGATGTGTTGAAAGTGAAAATCTTTTTTTATTGAACTAAATTTTTTTATAGCCTATACACTAGTGCAATTATTTATTGTCTGCTTGCTTGAAAATTGATATTGGCTTATAAAGGTTAATATAGCCTAAACTATGGATCCACAAGAAAGACGGTTGTAGGCTGCTCGAGAAAGGATCAGAGAGGAACAGTGAGAAAATATAATAAAAAGAGAAAGAAGACAACACCAGCAAAGATGTGAGGAAATGAATATTGACGAAATATATTTAAAGAAAGCTAACTAAGAATACTATAAAAATGTAAATCATGCTTTCTTTCTTAAACAGTTTCTCTTAAATTGTTTTCATTCTGTGGAATTTCCATGGATCCCACTTGTTATATTATAATGAGGCAATGCAGGGGTTAAGTTGCGCGATGTTCACGGCTGAAACACTTTTGATTACAAAATTGTGTGGTGTGGTATAGTCAATTTAAGTAATCCAGGACATGTCTTGTATTATTTTATAAGGCATTAACAACAGTAGCTGTTAACGTATTACCTAAATATATGCATAAACATGGTAATTATTTGATAATTTGAGTACAGAACAATTTCAAGCTGCAACTGATGACTTTAAATCTACTAGGTCAGCATGATATTGAATGAAAACATACTAAACATACCGTACAAATGATAACTACTGTAATATAGACTGTGCATAATTATCTCAGTTCTCTGCCAGGGTACAACTTGATATAAATCACTTTTACTGAAAATGTGAAATAAATAAATCAAATCAAATTTGAAAAATAACTGAGGCAGTTAATTATGGTAAATTGAAAAATTTAATCTAGTTCAATTACATCTAAGGATGACGGTTTATACTCTGTCCTCAATGTTGTACAATGATGTATCCATATTGTAACTACTTCCTTCTCAATAGCACAGTCTGCAGACATCATGAAAACTATTGTAGTAACGCCTGCGCATGCGTAGAATTAATAAAGCAAGCGTTTCCTGCTCAATTCATTCTCTTTCACGCTGGCCAGCGATTGAGCATGGACGTATGTTTAAAAGCTGTCTCTACATCTTTCGGTCTTATACTCGACAGCTAGTTATTCTCACCTCTAAAGATGTATAACTAAAGATATGTATGCTTTACCAAGTAAATAAATGTTGTTTAAGTTGTTTAGTCTGGAGTTCAGCGTTCCGTCAATTTCTTCAATTTTATAGTAGAAAGTCAGGTATACAATCTAAAGATGTATAACCCACTTTCTACTAAACTATTA
>NC_068986.1:60955488-60967703 GCF_001194135.2 Octopus bimaculoides | reverse complement strand
TTGTAGTAACGCCTGCGCATGCGTAGAATTAATAAAGCAAGCGTTTCCTGCTCAATTCATTCTCTTTCACGCTGGCCAGCGATTGAGCATGGACGTATGTTTAAAAGCTGTCTCTACATCTTTCGGTCTTATACTCGACAGCTAGTTATTCTCACCTCTAAAGATGTATAACTAAAGATATGTATGCTTTACCAAGTAAATAAATGTTGTTTAAGTTGTTTAGTCTGGAGTTCAGCGTTCCGTCAATTTCTTCAATTTTATAGTAGAAAGTCAGGTATACAATCTAAAGATGTATAACCCACTTTCTACTAAACTATTAATGCTAATTGTTGTTGTTCTGCCCTAGGTCAATCCTATAACATGATAGTTCCATTTTCTTTAGCCTATACTGAAGTACATTATCTATATTTAAGGAGATTTGACTGCTATTTCTAGCAAGTCGATAGTTTGTAGTGCTGGCAGGTTTTAAAAAAGTCTTTTTTTTTTTAGCCCTGATTGAATAGAGCTATGATAAAAGGTATTTCAACCTTTCGATATCTTTGAAGTATATTTTTTATTCACTGTTTCTACATACTTCTAGCCGTGAAGCATGTATTTTTAACAATATACGAGAGCTGATCAATAAGTATCCGGGCTGTTGCCATAGTAACAAAGCTAAAGCACGCAGAGTAAAGACGCTTGACACAGATTGACCTTGAAGCCTGCTGTGCATGCGCACTAAGTTTTAATGTTCTAGCTCACTTCCGCTGTTTACAGCACTGCTTGGAAGGAAGGTATGTAGAATTGACCATGACAGAGAAAGTTGTTATGGCGATATTTGCTCAGAGGCCTATGCAATATTACAGAAAGTTTATGGAAAGGAGTGTATGAGCCACACACAAGTGTAGAGTGGTTCAAACGTTTCCAAGATGGCTGAGAACATTTTGGGAAATCTGCAACCAGCAGAACTGAGAAAACATAGCAGATGTGCGTGCAGCAATGAGGAGAAATCATCGAATTGCTATTTATGAGTTATCAGAGGATGTGCAGATTAGTTACAGTTCAGTTCAGTCCATTATCACTGAAGATTTGGGTATGAGACGCATGTCTGCCGAGTTTGTGCCAAAACTGCTTTCAGCTGACCAAAGAGACACTCGGGTTTCAGTTGCACAAGATATCCTTGATTGTATCGAGAACGATGAAAACTTTTTAGAAACTTTGCCTTGTCCTCGAAGTAGATATCACCAAGCTTTTGGCAAAAATTTGATGCAGCTTCTCTGCTCAGCTTTCTGTCATGATTAATCCAACAACCACATGCTACACCCCTTCCTTCCAAGCACTGCTGTAAACAATGAAAGTGAGCTAGAACGTTAAAACTTAGTGCACATGCATAGCAGAATTTAAGGTCAATCTGTGCCAAGCAGGTTTATTCTGCATACTTTAGCTTCGTTACTATGGCAACAGTCTGGATACTTTTTGATCAGCCCTTGTATTGATAAAGGGATCTTTTCCCAGACACCAACTGCACCTACTGACTTTTCAATGATATTCATGCGTTAAGTATATCATATTGATGAAGATTTTAATCTAGAGCTGCTTCTATTGTATAACTCAAATTTTATTCTATGATTATCCTACCTTTATTTCTGACATTGTGTAACCAGGATCTTACTTATCCTACTTGGATCTTTCCTGTTTATCCTACTTGAATCTTTCCTGTTTATCCTACTTGGATCTTTCCTGTTTATCCTACTTGGATCTTTCCTGTTTGTCTTCACTTTTTGAAATTTTAAAATCAAGTGAAAATTTTCAAATTTAGTATATTGATGTAATCTTCATGCTGAATTTGGTGTTAATCACTTGTTCCAGAAAAATTCTAGAAAAATGTTAGAGGTTTAAAGTTTGATAATTTTTACCCAGTCAGGAAACAAAATTTGGAAGCTAGTATTTTGTATGTGATGGTAACATTACGATGACTGATGACAACATTGTAATGACAAAACATTCAATGATGGCAGTTTTAATAAGCTTTAATGAATAAAGATATGTGAAATTTTGGAACAGGCATAAAATGTGAAAAATTATCAAAAAGAAAAAAAAGCTGAAACCGAACACTAAATTATGGAAAAAACCCCAACTTAATGTTAAATTAAAAAAAAAAAGAAACTGAAACTGAACGTTAAATTATTAAAAAAAACAAAGTGAATGTTAAATAAAAATAAAGTCATTTAGTTCAGGTAAACAACACAGGTCATCATCAACTTATGACCTATCCTCCTTACAACTGATCGACTTTATGATGATTGGCACACCAGCTCCTGGTAGCAATAATAAATAGTCCAGTTGAAATTTAGTGGGCTTAATTTCATAGAAATTAACCTGTCTACAGATGATATCAGCTAACAGACGCTTCCCCTAGGTTTGGTTAACGATCACTACTGTGGTTATCCCAAGTGTTGGATGAATATCCTGTCGCAGAGATATTGAGGCAACCTTGTATTTGTTTATATGATGACTGCTTGAGACTCTGAAATTTTAAACTAACGCCAGTATAATAGTATAATACAGAATGCTGTGTGTGACTTTTACCTGAGAATGTCAAAATATAAAACAAAGCTATGTAGGCCTATAAGCTGACTTACGACCAAAGCAGTCAGTCGGAACCAATTGTGGTCGTAAGTCGACGACGACTTGTACATATTTTGTTGTGAGAATGTTAAATTACAAAAGAAAACAAACTGTAGTTCTGTTCATGTAACGGTCGAACTGCTGGGAAAGGCAGCCAAATTATACTCTCAAAGAACACCCTAACATCATAAAATGAAGAAGGACATACTACATTATGGTAGTTCTAGATAACCTTAAGACTGTAGGGCATTCAACAGACTACACAACAGCTTGGCTTCTTACTATGGAAACAGGGACCAATATGTCTATGGCTTTTGATTGGCAAAAATTACCAAAAATTTGCAAACTTTGAAAGCTGTTAATTTTTCATTTATAAACTAAAAACAAAAATGAATTTAATTTCCATAATTAGCATACAAAAGAACATTAATACACCAAATATGAAATCAGTTGGAACAAAATTGAAGGAATTGAAAAGTGAAAGCCAAACAGAGAAGATCCCCTTACTTTTTTTAAAGATGGTGAGGTGTGAATTGCAGGTGAGCTGGTGGTTATTTCTAGCATATTGGATGATCATGTAGATGCCCCCTTGTTGGCTTGTAATATTAAAAGTAGTCATGCTAGGTGCAGTATATATTACTGGTATAGAGTTTTATTAGTTCTGTGTTATCCTGACCAGATTCTCTTACAAGCAAAACCAGCAGTAAATTAAAGCTCTAGCCCTAGGAGTTAGACATCCAGCATTTAGGCAACAATGTGAAATTTGAGGTTACTTCACACACAACTTATTATGCAGATGCTTCTTAGTGACAAAAAGATGTAAGCATATATCTATATCAATTTAACTTTAATCTTCTCTGTCTCAAAGAGCTTTTAAGGGTTGAGGCAAGGACTTAATTCCAATGTCATGGATAAAAGATAAATCACTCCGTGGATGCGATATGAATTGAAAGTCAGGGGAATAGAAACATGTATAATTAAGGGGTAAATCTGAAATATACGATAAAATATTGAGAGTAGATTTGGGTAGAAAATCTTCAAGCCCAGTACCATATTCTGTCACTAACTTAGTTATAGGGCGGCTGCTGGATAGATCCACCCTGAGTGGCACCTTTTTTGGAGCAGCACCACTTTTGGAGTGGCACTTAATACATATAAAATGTATTTTCATAGTGAGAAAGAGGTGGCAAACTGAAGGACCACCCCAGACAACACACTATCTAGTCACGCCATTAACTCACATATATTCCTTAACTCTCACAATTGAGAGAGACTTTACATGATCGCTCAGCCTGTTAGCAGCCTTAAAAAATTTTCCTCAAATCTCACTACTATTTTAAGAAGAAAACAATGTACAGATAAGCAATAACTGAGAGAAAGCTAGGATGTTCATGGCTGGAACACCTCTGATCATTGGTTAACTCAATCATTACTGACCTGGACTGAACAACACCTCCACCTACAAGTTGAATGAATTATAAGAACCCACAGTCAATCGGTGTTAGTGAAGAGTTTTGTTATAAATCATTCAAAGCTGACAATCATAGCCCTGATAATTTTGGTAAATAAGAAGTACACTTCTTATTTACCAAAATTTTGGAGTCCATTGCTTTACAGTTAAAAAATGCTGATTTTATTGTTTTAACTTTTAAAAAACTTAAAAAGGCTGATTTCATAGTTTTGGCCCTTTTTAAAAGTTTTTAAAGGCTTTTAGAGCCAGAAAAGGGTAAAAAAATAAACGAAACCTAGAGTGGAAGGTAGCAGTCAGCTGGCATTCCACACCCTCCAGGAGGGTCCTAAACTTTTCGTCAATGCCTGCCAAAAGTGTGTTGACCAAGGAGCTGCAGCAGACAAGCCCTTGGACTTCAAGTCCTTGAACCAAAAAATTGTCACAGCAACTTGAGTTAATGGAAGTTAACTCAAGCAGACTTGAGTTAACAGAAGTTAATTAGTCCAATAATGACTTCCAAAGTTAACTTAGAAGTTAAATTGTTAACGAAAATGCTAACTTTGTTAATTAACGATTAACGGATAAACAGTTTGATGTCCAGGATTGATAAATACCACACAATCTCATTCATCAATTACCTATAATATGGAACCATTTTTGTATGCATGAACAACATTTGTAAAAATATAAACTCTAGGCAAGGCAAGTTTGCGTCTGTTTGTTTCTTCTTGAAATAGAATAAGAACCAGTTTGTTAACAAAGAAATGTGACTCCCATTTTAGTCCTTCCATTTTCTGTAGAAAGAAAAGTGGAAACCTTCTCCAGCCTGCCCATCTTGAGACACTGTGACATAATTTACAATAAGCTATGTAAATAAATTAACTTTATAAAAGCAGTGACAAACAAATTATTTCAGTGCTTGTATAATAATGAGATAAAAGAACACTGGGAATATTAAAGGTTACTAGATAGGAATAAAAAAAAAAAATGATTTACAATATACAGAGTCAAGAGTTCAACACACATCTTAATGAGTTTTATCTATGTAAAAATACCCTGATACCTTTAAACAACTAAAGATTTTATTGATCTAAATGTCTTGATAAGAAAAAAAAAGATTAAGAATTTAATCAGTTGATCATCAAATACTAGTCATTTCTAACATAGGCATAATGTCAGAAATGGTAGAGAGATGTTGTTAGTCAATTAAACTATCCTCAGTATTTGACTGGAAGGATGAAAAGTAAAGTTAATATCTGTGAGATTTGAACTCAAAGCATAAAAACCTGAACAAATACCTTAAAGCATTTTATCAAATGTTCTAATAATTCTACCAATCCATTTTTACTAGTGTGTATCCATAACAGGATGGGTAATGCTAGGAATATACTTTTACTGCTGTGGGTAAATCAGTTACAGTTTTAATCTTTTATGCTGAATCTCAGGGCCTAATTCATTTGTTCCTGAAAAAGTTAAAGATGTTTAAAGTTTGATCATTTTCACTCAGTCAGAAAACAGGATTTGGAAGCTGTCATTTTGTGCATAATTGCAATTGTAGGATGCCAAAACAATAACGTCAACATTGCAATGATAACATGTGTTTTAAGCATTTAATAAGCGAAAAACATCAAAAAACAAGTAGACAACACATATTTTGTAGTTTTAAGCATTCAATATACATTTAATGTGAAAAAAAGAGTAAGCATCACATTTTGTAGTTTTTAAGAGTAGAAAAAACAAATTGTAAACAAATAAAATATTTCATAAACACACAGTTTTCATTTTTCATAAACATACGTTGTAAACTATAGGAGAGTTCCCAATGTTTGTCTTGTTACAATGAAAACAGGCACCTGTAGCTTTCAATTGGCTAAAATTACCCCAAACTTGCAAACTTTAAAAGCTATTAATTGTTTATTTATTGATTTATGGTGAAAATGAACTCCATGTCAATAATGAGCATACAAAACTACATCCACATACCAAATTTGAAATCAATTGGAACAAAATCAAGTCAACCCTAGTACCTATTTTAAAACTGGAACTTATTCTATCATATTCTTTTTCCTGAAGTTACGGGGATGTAAAACAAACCAGCACAAGTTTGTCAAGTGGTGAGAGATGAATAGACATATATACAACTGGCTTACGCACAGTTCCACTGACCAAATTCATTCACAATACATTGTGTAGCCGGCAATGATAGTAGAAGACTCTTAACCAAACTATTGCACAGTGGGACTGAATCTTAAACAACGTGGTTATGAAGAGAAATTCTTAATCACAGAACCATGGTTGCACTTATTGTATCCAAATTTAGTTAACTCTCCTAAAATGAAAATTTGTTATAATCACCTCTTTGCCCCATAAATTCATTTTCAGCATTTCAGTTAACTAAACAAAAGTCAATATTTGCATCATACATATATTTTACCATAGAAAACACTCTTTTGTGAAAACTCGAGGTGAAATCTGTCATTTCACTTGTTATTGATTTTTTCTCCCACTTAGACTCCCATAAAAGTGTCCATGACCAAATACAGGCTCTGTCAGATACTTTCCTACAATAATAAAAGACTAGATTTATTTAGTTCTATTACAAAGAAGATTAAACTGAAAAGGTAAATTTGTCTTGTTAAGTATCAAATCAATGCATGGAATGAAAACTCAGTCTCCTTTATAGCTACCAGTAAATATTCTCACATGTGGGGAGTGAATGTAAGTTCTTGAATTGTTATGTGTGTTCCATTTAATAAACCTTTTGTGGATTAAATTTAAATATTAATGACAAAATGGTGTCTACCTTCATTTTTAAAATTTGACGTGACATTCCAGATGGATTTTGCTGACATATAAATTCCACAGGGAAATTTCAAGTCTCATCATCATCAACCAGAGAATTATTACTTTTATATTCTTTTGTTACACCAGTTTTACAATGTCAGTATTAAGTTTTTAATCTCTTCATTTATTGAGTACATTCAAATGATGAGCAAGGTGTACGATACCTTGCTCATCATTTTTGGAGTTGATTGCATCTTTGTAAATGTTACTTACAATATCTTTACTGGCAATCATTTCATATGGGAAGTGTGTCATCATGAAACCCAGCCCTGTTAGTTAAAACCTATTACCAATGCCGTTACAATTATTCTTGTCCAGAAGGTTTACAGCTATGAGGTTAAGTTTTGTCTTCATTATATATAGTTGTTCACTGTGAGAGATACGAATCTTGCCCTCATTTTTACCAAATAATCTTATATTTTCAGTATTATTTTATCGGTTTAGTAGAGCAGTTTGATCACTCTCATTTTTTTCTTCTCATTGGAATTCTTTCTTTTTCATCACCTTTGATTTCTTGTATCTCCACAATGGAGAACTTTTGATGCATAATTCTACAATGTCACTACTAGTTCCTCTTGGGATAATGTTAACTGGCTAGTAGAACAATACCTTCCCATCAAAATGATATCCATTCTGGATATCCTCCATTTGAAGCTGGTCAATTACACACATCACATTGCCTGATAATGAATATTCTACGACTGGTAATATGGTATTTTCAGTGATGAAATTGATGTTTTCAATATTGAAACTAGAAGCTTAAATCTGATGTGCAGCAAATCAGCAGGTATTCCAATTGTCTGATTCATCCTACATATGAAGCTCGTCATGTGTATTGTAAAGGTTTTTCCATACACCAAATCTATGTACAAAGAAAAATTATTGTTTCCTTATAGTCAATGATTTAAACTATTCTCCATGAAACAGTTTCCTACTTTGAATTGAGGACCATTAATTCTCTTTTCAGATTTCATTTTATCTTCATTTTCTTTATCAATATTTCCATTACTCTAGATATAATTATTATTATTACCATCATCATTACTACTTTTACCACTGTCATTATCATTATTTTTAATAACATAACTTTTACTATCATTATCACTACCAATTTCATCATGTTCATTTGATGCTTACTGATTGATCAATCATATCCGCTTCATTCCAGTTTTGTGAAGAAAGAAAGCGGTTTGCTTGAGTTAATGAATAGCAAGTTGTCCAAAAAATGCTGAAAAGATGCTCTCACCAGATTATGTTGCAAACTCGATAACGGAATTTAAATATGAACCAGATGAAGGAGTTACCTTCGAGGTGTACTAAAGAAGATACAAACAAACTTTCAATAAAAAGTGCTAAGATTGGGTCGACGATATGAAAACGCATCTAATCCTAAGAAAACTGGCAGCAGGAGAACATGAGCATTACAGCAATTACATACTCCTGGAAAAAACCTTCTGACATAAACTTTAGAAATACAATAAATATACTGTGTGAAATTTTTAGGGAGAAAAGCTCGTTGTTCAATACACGCTGGAAATGTTTGAACCTAGAAGGAGGACTACATCACATATGCTGGTAGAGTTAACAGAGAATATGAAAAGTTCAAACTGGACGAGTTAACGCCAGACGAGTTAACGCCAGACGAGTTAACGTCCGATATTTACTCAGGGACTAACTGCAGAAAAAGACGCAGAAGTAAGAATAAGAATATTCGCTAAGCTGGAACAAAACCAAGCTGTAACCTTACAACAATTGTCAGAAAAGTGTGAAAGAATAGTAAATCTAAGGCACGACACAGAGAAAATTGAACATAAAGATTGCTCCCAAATGAAACACGTGAAAATCCAAGTGAAAATACAAAACAGGCAAAATAGAAATCAAGCAAGTATTTTAATACAATGCATATAGGGCAAAAGTCAGGAAACAAACCTATGTTTTGCATGTGGAGGTCTACACCTGAGAAAAAACTGCCCATTTAAGAGAGTGAAATGTTTCGGTACTCTCCTGATTTAGCACCAACGGATTTCCACCTCTTTCGAGCTCCTTCAAATGCTATGCGGGGAGTTTTGTTCAATGCTGATGCAGAACTGTGAGCTTTTTGAGTCAAAAGTTAAATTTTAAAAAACAGCGGGAACTTAGTTGCCAACCCAGTATATATATTCAAAAGTTCAGTTAATCTATTTGGCACAGAGTGGATGGAACTGTTCAAATTGTGGAATATGCCTATAAGCGTTTTGTTGGGAATATAGTCGGTTCAGTCGAAGGTTCAAATATGGATGAGGGATTGAAACGAAAAATAAAATATTTATTTCCAGATGTTTTCTTAGATGAACTGGGCTGCTGCATGAATACGGAGGCAAAAATTGTAAAACAAAGTGCAACACTTGTATTTAAGCCAAAAAGGCAATGTACCATTCACGGTGCTAGAACAGATAAGTAAGGAACTTGGAAGCCTAAGAATAATCGAGAAGATGGACCGCTCAGTTTGGGCAGCATCTACAGTCAACATAAAAAAGAAAAATAATAAGTTATGAGTTTGTGCAAATTTTTCAACGGATTTAAACTATTGCTTAAGCTCACATAACTAACCATTGCTGAGTCCTGAGGAAGTACACAAAATTGAAAGGAGGGACATTCTTTTCAAAATTAGCCCATGCATCACTATCGTTATTACCAGCAGAAAGGAACTACAGCCAAATAGAAAAGTAAGTATTAGCAATTATTTTCTGTGCAAAAAAATTCCATTGATTTATTAATGGAAGAAGTTTCTGTCTACAAATGGGTCATCCAAAAAAAAAAAAAAAAAGAAAGATTCGTTGAGAGCGAACCCAAAAGAATGGAAGAACCAATGGAATGGTCATGCAGTTTAAGAGATGAGGAATTATGTACATTATTTACATTCAACGGATATTTGTCCTTATCTTGTTAACAACAAACAAGATGAGGACAAATATCCGTTGAATGAAAATAATGTAAATAATGTGCAATGGAATGGTTATATGATGCTTTTCAAGTAGCAACGCCACTACAGATAATTAAACCCAGATGCACAAGTGAAAGAAAAAGAAAATGTATAGAGTTCCTGGAAGTGGATGCCAAACGAAAAAATATCAAATTTGTAACTGTATGAAAAAAAAAAACTCAAAAAAATGTTTTTCATTTCATAAAAAAATTTTCATTTCATATATTTTTCATATATCTTTCATCTATATTTTATCATACATCTGTATTTTATCATACTTTCATCATACATTTTTCATATATTTTTGTGAAGTTTTTCTGTTTTACTGTTGTTTGGAATGACTGCATTTACATTCAAGTCATTTAATTGTACCACTCCGAAGGAGACTTTGAAACCAGAGGTGCATGCAGTAAATTATTTGGAAGAAAAGGGTGTTATCCCTAAAAAAAGAGAGGTGCAGAAAATTTAGGCACAACATGAATAAGAAAGTGGTTCATGGGAATTTGTACTGGTGGTGAATTTGCAATGGTTGCAATGAATGCCTGTCAGTAAGGACAAGGACATGACTGGAAGGCAGTACCCTTCCCCTTTGGATTATATTGTTATTTTTGTACTCATGGGTAAAGGAATTAACCACAGTTCGTTTTTGTATGGAGGAACTGGAAATGTCCCACTCCATGGCCATTGATTACAACAGTTATGTCCATGAAGTGTCTGTGGAGGACTTGCTCCACAACCCAGTTTAGATAGGTGGTCTTGTTGGAATAGATGAAACAGTTGTAGCATGTCTGTATTAACTTTAGTTAAAACATGCATTTTTGGACTTCAAGGTAGGCTCAGGTGACACTGTCAGTTTACAGCTTTACTCAGTCTGTGATTAGCTGAATTAACTAGCTCCCTCAGACAGGTGTTCTCTGCTATGTCCGATTGCTTCTTACATAATGTGCCTGCCTTCATGATTCAATTGAGTTCCTTGACTTCCTTGCTTCACTTCCAAAGGACTTCTGGCATGCTGTTTTGCTCTATCATGGTTTACGCTGGCCTCTCTCACACAAGAACATTCTTCTTCCACAGACGCTGGCAGAATAGACCAAACTCAATGCCATTATCTTCATGCTATCTAGAAACACTTCTACAGATACAAAGTACATCTAATGTCTTCTTGCATTCATTCATTTACTGTTAACAGATCAGAGACATCTCTATAAAACACTATACATCTCTACGAGAACACAACTTACTTCTTTACAGGAAATCTTAGGCAAGACATTAACATTGTACATAACCCCCTGCTGTAAATAAACTTTGCTATTGAACAAGGTTGAGTTTTGTCCGTCTGTCTATTGAATGAACACACAGACACAGTATCAACAAACTGCTACCGCCGACGCCATCACTTCAACCAGACTGTGAACACTCCATTGGGCCATAGCTACACATTAGCTATGAAGATAGTGAACTTACCACACCAGTGACCCCTTCACTAGACTGGTGATAAAATCACTGAACAGTCTTTTCAAGATGCAAATACAACCAAGGAAGGGTGCTACTGAGCAGTGGGTCTTCGGTAGAGTGTGTCGCGAGACCACAGAAGTTTTTCTCTACACTGTTCCCAGCTGGAATCATGACACACTGGAAGAGTGCATACAACATTCCATTCTCCCAGGAACCACAATTTTCAGTGACTTGTGGAAGGCATATTTACATATCTCTGAAATTGAGGGATACCATTTTGAACATAGAATCGTGAACCACAGTGTTGAATTTCTTAACTTGAAAGATGGGACCCATACCCAACAAGTGGAAAGCACTTGGATCTATCTAAAACGAGTTAATAAACAACACTGTGTGACCCATCGTTCTATGATTGAATTGTATATGATTGAATTGTATATGAATCTAGCCATGTACCAACCAACGCCTGTATGTTTTTTGTATATGAGGGCGGGCGTTGTCATGCAGCAGAAGAACTCCATGCTGCCGATTAGGTATTTTCTCTTGAATAGCCGTGTTGAGTCGTTCCATCTGCTGAACATAGAGTTCCGCGTTGACCATTTGGTTCCGTTCAAGTAATTCGTAATGGATAAGCCCTTCTCAGTCCTACCATATGCACAACATCGTTTTACGCGGATGAAGATCTTGTTTCACGTGCGGTGTCGCTTGTTTACCGGCGCTAAGCCATTCCTTACGCTGCTTCATATTGATGTACAGGCACTATTTTTCGTCGCCAGTAACGATTCGGTAAAGAAATCGTTGCTTGTATCCATGAGTTGAGCGGTGACGAGCAAGCAAACCAGCGGAGATTGTGGATCGTTGATTTTTGTTGTTATTACTTAAAGTATCCGGAAGCCA
>NC_068986.1:60950182-60954847 GCF_001194135.2 Octopus bimaculoides | reverse complement strand
TTTGAAAGTGTTTCGTTAAGAAAACAAGTGGCGCCCGTCAAATCAGAAAGATCCGATTAAAAGCAAAAAGAAGGTGTCGAAAATGCCCGCTTTTCTTTACTTAACATTGCACTTTTAACGATCTGAAAATAAACGAAAATTAACTAAAATTAACTAGGAAAAACAAAAAAAAAAAAAAGGATTCCAAAATGATTCAAAAATAGAATTCTTGAAAAAAATAGATTCCAAAATTTAAAAACGCAATAAATTCCAGAATTTAAAAAGCGGCGGGAACTAAGTTGCCAACCCAATACAAATGCATATACATGTATGCATGCGCACACACGTACGCCCATAAAACCTCCTGGTGTATGCTTATACATATATTTTTTCGATCAGTAATTAAAATAGAACAAGGTGAGTTGGTTCTCTCCAAGGTCCCCCACCGTTCTCATTGATTGTTGTGGCAGTAAACACATATTTGACCTCTATTAACCGCATGCGTGTGATCGCTCCTTTGTTGAACTCGCAAGGGTGTGACTGTCTATTGTTGATCTCTTTGTCAGCATCTGCTGAACCTATTTACAGACTGGTGGTATTTGGCAGTGTGACCACCAAGCTGCTTCTTTTCCTTCTACTATCCCCCAACCCTCATGTATATATGACTGTCTCAAGTACAAGGCAAATGTCGAAACTAAACAACATTTAATAATACTATCCAGTAGTCGGAGAAAAGACAGCAGACTTAACTTAATTCTGTCCGTTCCCGGCAGCAGCTCATAACAACGACGATAACAGCTACAAAAGGTGGCCGTAAGGATAGAGACTGCGTCAGTAGCGATGGTAACCAACGATGGCCACTGCTGCTGTAATAGCGTAGTAGCGGTAATAATGGTGGAGTTAACAATAATGTTAGAGATAATAAACGTTTTTACATCAGCCACACAGGGTTCGATACTAATAATACTACTAATATAGCACAAAAATGTCTTACGAAACAAAAGGAAAAATTTAAACAGTACACCAAATCGCTTGTCTTAATCTGGAAGCGCGTCCCCCAGGAGAGAGTCAGCCTGGGGTTGAAAAGTCATCCACTGGTACATACGAACCTGGTTGGTCATTTGAGCCAGAACTGTTCCAGCTCGAGCCTTCCAAGTTCACCACCACAGTTATCACAGAAAGAAAAATGTAAGCGGATCAAATGAACCCGAGAAGAGTATTAAGATGTAATATACGCTTATGACTATGCATTTTGTAGGCCATCTCTAGAGAGACACACCACAAACTCTTATCAAATATGGAGAACACGAAATCAAGACAGCAGACCCTACTTGGACGAAAACAAGTCAGCAAGTGTTAAGAGGGATATCTTTAGAAATAATAAAACTCACAAGTAGTGGAATAATCACGATCAAGCAAGGAAATGAAGAGAACATCCCTTCACGTGCCTTAATTGAAAGACTGCCATCTGACCAAAAACACGCAAAAGCCTGAAGAAATAAATTGTAATGAACCTGATAAAGAAAGTCAGGAAAGTGGTAAATAAACAGTATTTGCCGACCACACATTTGCTGAAGAACAAAGAGATTCTATGATAGAAAAGAAAGAGAAAATCCTGAATAAGCTTGCAGTTGTAAGACGTGCAAGTATGCATTACAAGAGAACCACTTCATAAACTCTCAAATATAAACCAAAATAAAAAGCAAATTAAAATTGGTAACTATGTAACAAAAGAAATCATACAAGAATTAAAACCTGGTCTTACTGAGTTAAATGAAACTATTTACGTATCTGCTAAGACAATTGAAACCAATTGAATGCCTCCGAAAAAACAAAAGAAACCAAACCTAGAAATAATTCCAAACTGGAGAAGTAAAATTGAAAAAGAGATTGTGAGAAGTGAGATATCAATATTAAATTAATTAATCTGTGGAAACGATGTAAGATCCAGAAAGGGAAGAAAGATGAAGAGAAAAACATAGATTCTCTCCAAGAGAACTGCTTTCAACAAAAGGATCACTAAAACAATAAGTCGAAGCAAAAGCTCACAGAAATGCGAAAATTTGAGAAGGGAAACGAGTTTTATAAGTAAAATAAGCTGTTCACATCCAATGCGTAAACATTCTACAGAAAAATAGGGAGGGAGAAAATAACCGTTGAAGACACCCCTGCCATGGAAGAAGTTAAAAACTTTTGAAAAAATATTTGGCGTGATGAAAAGACATACAATGAAAATGCAGATTGGATTAGACGCACAGAAGGATCCTACGAAAATTTACCACAACAAGCATAGGAAGACATCAAAATAGCAGACCTAAAGATGACATTCACGAAAACTCGTAAGTGGAAATCTTCCGGTAAAGATAGTGTACGCTCCCGTGCGTACACGAAAAATTAGTTCAGCTTTTCAATGAAATTATCAGATTGGTTAGCAAGTGGTATTACTTACCTACTTCCAAAGAATAATGAAACCAAATTTCAAAAAACCTATCGACCCATAACCTATTTATCTACCACATAAAATCTCAACATCCATCCTGGCGGAGAAAATCTACGCATTTATGGAACAGAACATTTTCCCCATTGAAACGAAAGGATGCCGACGAGGCTCATATGGATGCAAAGATCAACTCTTATTCAACTCTTATTCATGAACTGTTGTAACAAAAGCAGGAATCTCAGTTTCGCATGGATTGATTATAAAAAGACCTTTGGCAGTATATCGCATGGATGGATGTTGAAATCGCTGGACATCTTGAAAATTTCTTCTGTAATTTCTATATTCCTGAAGCATAACATGTCAGTGTGGAATACGAATCTCCAAGGATACTACTTTAATACTGTCTTCAAACGATATTAACATCAACTGTGGCGTTTTCCAAGATGACTCATTTCCACCTCTAATTTTTACATAGCCCTAATACCTTTTACAAGTGAACTTAACAGAACATGGTATGGGTATAAAATTGACAATAGGAAAAGAAGCCATCTATTTTATATGGATGACTTAAAACCATGACAAAGACAATAATGAGCTTGAAGGACTATTATGTACTGTGAAAGCATTCAGTGATGACATCAGGATGGAATTTGGTTTTGATAAATGTACCAAGGCCACTTTCCAGAAAGGGAAATTGAAAACCTGAAATTCAGTCGTGTTGACACAGTTATAAAGGACTTTGAGCAGGAACAAACTTACAAAAACCTCGGAATAAATGAAGGCTTTGCCATTTAGCATGCAAGTATGAAAGAGAAGATCAGAAAGGAATATTACAGGAGAGTTCGAACAGTCCAGAAATCTGAGCTAAATGCACCTAACAAGGTGTTAGCCATAAATTCCTTAGCAGTTCAAGTTCTTATTTATAGTTTCAATGTGTTGAACTGGAATATCAGCGAAGTAAAGAAAATTGACTGGAAAATACATAATCTGCTGACTTGCAATAAGTTGCTCTACCCAAAGGCAGACGCAGATCATCTTCACCTTCTCAGAGCCGAAAGAGGTCGAGGCCTGATCCAATTTGAAATCTCTTACAAAACCACCATAATTGGACCGGCCAAATATCTTGAAACATCTAACGACTGGATGTTAAAACTCGTTGAAAATCACGAGGGGCGTAAGAAGATTCAATCTGACATGAAGAAGAGCAAAAAATTACCCAGGTTGAACAGCATGATGGAAGTGCGGCAACTATTGTCGCAAAGAGGTAAAATCAATTGTAAAGAAAAAAAGCCAATGAACAATTGGTTGAGAGGTGGAAACAAAATCCTCTGCATGGCAAATAGGTAGCCCGTAGTAAACAAGATTATGTGGACCAGAAGGGCACCCATCAGTGGCTACGGAGCTTAGGGCTAAAGGCAGAGAGCGAAGGCTTCATCTTACTTGCTCAAGATCAGAGCTTATTGACCCAGAACTACCAAGCTAATGTCATGAAAAATGGAGATTGAAACAATGGACCACCTAGTCCCTTGATGCAAAGTTTTAACACCTATAGAGTATGAATCAAGACATGACAGAGTTAGCTAATGTCGGCATTATAAAATCAAAATTGCTGACAAATGGCTGTAACTGAGGGAGAAAATGCAATGATTCTTTGGGACTTTTCAGTACATACAGACGGAACCACCAAAGCTAATAAACCGGATATAACAAAGTCTGTTTACTGATTGACATGAGCATTCCTTGTGATCATAATATCTCAGCAAAAGAATTTGACAAGCTCAGAATATAAAGACTTGCTCATTGAAACCGAAAAACTGTGGCATCTGAAGGTCGTTCCAATACCAGTGATTGTAAGAGAACTTGGAATGATAAAAAAGTAACTGAAAATTATTTGAGAATGATCTCTGCTTAGCATCCATGCAAGAATGTTTTAACTGGTATGTCACGCGTATTGAAAAGAGAATTGTCGCCCGACGTGCTAACGATGATGATAATAATAATAATAATAATAATAATAATAATAATAATAATAATGATGATGATGATGACGATGATGATGATGATGATGACGACGACGATGATGATGATGATGATGATGATGGGGAAGTTTAACATGTGAGTACGATAAATCACTGCTCCGAAACTTATCCAAAAACATCGGAAATAAAGACATCGCATGGAGCCCAAATATAGCTGACAAAGGGTTGGACTATACCCGAGTAAGTAATACTCATTGAAATTTATTC
>NC_068986.1:60937758-60945746 GCF_001194135.2 Octopus bimaculoides | reverse complement strand
CATCATAGCCATGTGTTGAGGGGAATTCTTTGGGGTTTGAATAATTCACCTTTGGAAACATGGGTGTTTTGCTTAACATCCTTAAACAAACCTTATTCAGGGACCTTTTGAGCGGGATGGGCTACTCGACCTGAAGAAAATTCTAATTCGCTGTTTATCTTGATATGAGATCACCGTGTCGCGCACATATGGTTGTGATGCATGTGCCTGGTGTACCCTTATCAGACGAGTAGTCATGATGGGTATAATGGGCTTCGTATATTTTACCCCAGTGTCACTTTGAGGGCATGCACTGCTCTCTCAATAATAATAATGATAATAATAATAATACAAACCTGAACATGACTTGGATTGATTACCAGAAAGCTTTCGACAGTGTTCCACACTCATGGATATTGGAATCTCTCCACGCAAAAAAGGTAATCCCACCAATACTAAAATATATTAAACATGCACTGGCATACTGAAAAACCAGTATAACATTGAAAATGACTCACATGTTATTAAAACCTACCCTATACCCATAAGAAGAGGGACTTTTCAGGGAGATTCACTGCTACGCTTGCTTTTCTGCCTTTCTTTGATCCATCTAACAAACTCGTTAAAGGAAACCACCATGGGTTATAGGTGCTATGAACAAAAAATAAAGCATCTCCTGTACGTGGATGACCTAAAACTTTTCACTAAAAGCACTATAGAACAGAGAAACCTTATCAAAGTTGTTCAGAGTTTAAGCAATGACATCAGAATGAGCATGAAGCTGGACAAATGTGTCAGAGTCACACTGAGAAGAGGTAAATCACTGCTCCCACCAGCAAGCTAGAAAACCAAAGCATTACACACTCAACACACAATACAAGCAGTAACACAGCAAAAGACTGCACCACACACACAAAAAAAACTAACACAATAGAGTACCGACACATTTCCAACAGCAGAAGAGTACACACAATTCTGCACACACTCTAGTAACACGGAGGTGTAGCAGGTGAAGCAGTAGAACTTTGCTTCAATCTAACAAATATTGAACAGTTAAATAATAATAATAATAATAAAGATTTCTTTTATTTGCCGCCAGGGTGAAGGATGAGGGGGACAGACATGAAGTGTGGGGAGTTTACATATGGTGGGGAAAATAGTATACACGGTGTACATTAAAAAAGGGAAGTATACATAGTACACGGCACTAGAAAAAAAGTGTGAGTGATGGGGGTCCTTCTGATATAGGATCTCTAGGGATAATTGAGGAACCACACCATCCAAGATCACTCTGAATACCAGGGACAAGTGCCCTCTCCAACACCTCTCCTCCGATTCACAGGCAAAGGAAAACTGCCTTGCCTGCCCGATTAAAGTAGGACGGTGGAGCAACCATCATTATGGACTCGGTTGACAGACGTATCCGTCCCATACAGCAGCTGTTCGACATAACTTCACAAGTCAGCAATGCTCGGACAGTGAACAAGTACAGACAGAACGGTTTCTATGAGTACCTCGAGCAAACTCGTCTGACAGCACATCCGTATCTGTGGAATTTATCTCGAACCGGTAGCGCTGCCAGGCCAAAGACATCTGGAAATTATCCATAGTAGTCCCCGACCGGTAAGTCCTTCGGAATAAACTTGCCAGCTCGTCTTCGTCGACACCTAGGGTCTCCTCGAGGACGTCGTCGCACTTCTCCGCTACTAATCCTCTGTATATAGGTAAACTGGAATATCCACCGATTCTATTGCCCGACTTGTAGAGGACAGTGAGCGCCTAACGACATTCTAGGCACCAGACACCCAGTTTTGGTTTATCCTTTACCCACGACTGTAGCTTCAAGGAGACGAGCTGCGAAAATGCATGTCTCACAAACGGACCCCACACACACTCACTTTCTAGAAATCGTTGCAAGTGACGCAACCTGAATGCTTGTCGGCGCTTCAAACGTCTTGTTTTCTTGTGGAGAGTAGGAACATGGCTGTGTGCATCCTCTGGCCTGGTCCTTGAAACACCGATGATACCAACAGTGTGAGGTGTTCGAAGAGATTGCATGACTGCGAGAAGAACGATTCCTAGAACGTGGCCTGGAAGAGGAACGAACGGTATACATGCACGAAACTTGGCGTGCCAAATCCTTAATGACCTTGAGGGTTGCTGTATGACCTGAAAGCTCGGCAGTACAGAAGTCCTGGGCCGTTGAAGCAGAAGAAGTGACAGGTACTACCCCGTCGGCCGTGGAAGATCCTCTAGAGAATTCCAGTATCTTGTCCGCTGACGTAGCTATTTGGTCCATGGTACTGCTTTCCACTATCGGGATTAGAATCGCTTGCATATTGGACAGTGGCCTAGAGAAGAATAACTTTTACAAAGGAGCTTTCCTCCGTGGAACCATCAGCCAACTCGTGGATACGGCGTAAAAATTCCGTTGGGGACTTGTCCCCGAGATGCTCGTTTTCCAGCAGTGTACGGAAACGGCTTTCGGAGGATTTGGAATTTCAACGAAGAACTTTCGCCTTTATGGAAGTGTAAGAGGCGTCAGATAGTGTCCGTGATGAGATCCTTTATAGTGAGTGCGAGCGCCGAAGGAATGCCACTAAGTATAATTGAAGCTGTTGCTGGGCCGATTGAATGTTGTTCACCATGAAAACGGGCCGATCAAAACTAATTCAGAAAATGTGGCTGGAAAGAAAGTTCCACAAGCGAGTAACTAGGATGGCGTCTTCCAGCGAGAACGTGAGACGAAGGCAAGGATGAAAAGGAACGCGAAGTCGTACCTGAGTATAAAAAATACGTGTGATCTCTCCTGAGGAGAATTTCAAACGATGAAGAATGAATACCTGATGTCGACTTGAACTAGTGGACTGAAAACGTTAGGAGTGTGGTGTCCGTGGGAACTGGAAGAAATGGAAAATAGCACGTGGTATTTAATACAGAGTCGCAGTCCATGCAGTGAGTTCTCCAGACTCCAAAAATTTCGGTAAGAATTCCTCGTGAAGAAAAATGTGCAGGGTCACCATAAGTTGTTAAACGAGAAAGAATACGTGTTCTAGGTCGGGTTTACCACTTTAGTGTTGTGTGGTCATCACTCTAGTAGTAGTTTTCTCTGTACCAAACGTTGATGCGGATGCAAGGTTAGGAATAATGAGGAATAACGAAGTAGACATTCTTAAACTTTCACAAATAACTTAATAAGAACAGATACGAGTTCACCAAGATTATGCTTCGAGTGAAGCTGCACAGAAATGTGAAAAGCTACATACAATATTTTGTCTAGTCGCGTTCTGCGTGAAAGAATTGCAATGGAAAGTGTACGAAGGAAATTCATTCTGCAAATGGTTCGTTAGTGGCCCAAGAGAAATCCGTACACATGTGTAACATAAAGGGCTTGAGGCGCACGGTCACTGCTAGAGGCCATCTTCTTGGCTTAGGCCACGTGTAGACAAGTATAGTTGCTCTCCATAATAAGGATGTGAACAAGTCGGATTCGGTGTAGCAAAAAGAGGAAGAACGAATATTTCTGTCCCATATATAGCTGAAAGACTGCTGGCTCCCCTTTGCGGACAAAACCCTTCTAGAACGTACCATGCCATAATGACATTACTAAAAGGGATATAAATCCGCTATTATTGGAACATTCAAAAATGATCGCCAAGGGAGGTCACTGGTGTTGAATCCCCTGGCTTCTAGAGAACCGTAAATAGAGCAATGAAAAAATCAGTTTCAGTTTATGTCATACTTACAAGGCTGCCCTTCTCCCATTCCCTTTAACAATTTTTCTTGACATTTTAAAATATTCTTCATCTATGCGGAAATGTTTTGACGTTGCTTTGAGACGAAACAGTAATCGCCTTGGTAACGTCATTAAGTGTAGACCATGTGATGTCTTTGTTCTCATTCTTCGACCTCCCCCCCAATTTTAAATTTTGAAGTTTTTCGTCCATCTATTTATTTATCCTGTCTATCTATTTATTCCTGTCCGTTTATTCATAAAATATATTTGTCAACTAAATGTGACGGTCCTATAGAAGACGGTGTTACTGTTGTTCTTAACCCCATTTCTTTATACACATATCTATATGCTTATTGAATTTATAATGTGAGACAAGGTTCTCGATATCGGTTGAATATCGCCTTTCTCCCATTAATTTCTTATTCTTCGTGTTGCTTAAGGCTCCAGCAGTCGAGTAAAGAAGTATTAGGCAAAACACAATATATACAATATATATAAAGGTGTGGTATGTTGCTCTTTGCAGCCATCTCATGCGGTGTGAATTCGTCGTTCTCCGTTACGCGGGCCCATTGCCACAGGAGAGACGACAAGCAGATTAGCCTAGAAGCCGAGCCAGTGAAGTGTGCTCTGCAAGTGGTCGCGGGAAAAAGAGATCGAATCTGGTTGCTTGGCTGTTTTTATCCAGTTTGCCATCGTGAGCCTCGTTGTGATCTCGCGCATGGTGTGGTCAAAGGTGCATGTGAGGGTGGTTGTAAAGGATCAAAGGTGGGCGTGTTTGGGGTGTCATCGAAGGGTGTGGACACCTCAAAATGCGCCCTTTTAAGTCTTTCGACTGACACGGTCTCTGCCCGACTATTGATGTCGAGACTAAAAGTTTTGGGCGTATGCGATAGCACACGAAATGGTCCCTTATAAGGGACAGAATTGTCCTGAACAAAAACATGAGTCCATTTCTCACCATCCGGTGGGACATGAGAGGAAATACACTACTCACGCTGATGCAAAGGTGGAAGACTTGAGAAATACGAGCGAAGTCTGGTGACATACGACGTTGGATCAGGAGGCGATGAGTTGTCTGGCGCCAAGTCTGCTTTAACAGCAATGCGACAACCAAGAAGAACGATAGGCAGGAATTTTGTCCAAGACTGCGGATCAGAAGTGGCACGTAGAGTGACCTTCAGTTGCCCGTGAAAACGTTCGACCATCCCATTGGATGCTGGGTGGTAGCTGGTCGTACGAATGTGATGAACGCCTAGGATTCGTGACAATTCACGAAATAAAGAAGCCTCAAACTGGCGTCCGCGATCAGTGGTTATCTAAGCTGGGACACCAAAGCGAGCAATCCAGTTAGAAACGAAAGCTCGAGCAACTGGCTCAGCGGAAATATCCACTATCGGAATGGCCTCTGGCCAACGAGAAAATCGATTGACGCATGTCAATATGTAAGAGAAACCGCGACTGACAGGCCATGGTCCAACCAGAGCAATGCGAGTCTCCGGAGGAGAAAATTGTCCAAGATGAGCGCGAATATGCCTGTGGATTTTATAACACTGGTATTTCACACAAGAGCGTGCCCAAGCTGTGATCATACGGCGCATATTAGGCCAGAAAAACCGAGCCGTAATAGGCTTCACCAAGGCAGCGATGCTAGGATGTGACAGTGAATGCGAGGCCTCAAAAACGGAGCGCTGGTGGTTCTTAGGTACAAACGGCCTGGAAGAACCAATAGCTGTGTCACAAAGAATGGTGCCTTCAGCAGACGGAAGTGGAAGATAGGCAAACTTGCAACAGGACAACATGGTAGAAGTCAAATCCAAAGTGTCCAGAGCTGGCTGATCCTGCGCAATGGCGGTTAAATCGATTGCAGCAAGAGATGAAAGGGAGCACACAGGAAGATGAGAGAGTGTGTCAGCAGGTACGTTCACTGTTCCAGGTATATGCCGAATGTCACTCGTGAACTGGGAAATGTAGTCCAGGTGACGAAAAGCACGAGGCGAGTGTTCGTCCGATTTAAATGACAGAGCAAACGTAAGAGGCTTACGTCAGTATAAATCACAAAATCTCGGCCTTGGAGTTGATGTTGAAAATGACGAACCGAGAGGTAGATCACCAAAAGCTCGTGATCAAAAGTACTGTACCGACGTTCGGCTGGCTTTAATTGACGAGAAAAAAAACGCCAAAGGTTTAGTCTGATTGTCTACGGTGTGCTGCAAAACAGCACCAACCGCAGGATCCGATGCACCAACGGTTAAAGAGAGAGGAGCATCGGGAACCGGATGTGCAAGCAAAGGAACAGAAGCTATTTCCTTCCTGATTGACTCAAAAGCAGATAACGCCTCGGCAGATAAAGTAATGGGAGAATTCTTTTTTGTATTTGCTTTCAATAACTGAGTCAAACGAAGTAACTTGTCTGCACAATCACGAATGAATAGTGTGTAGAAGTTGACTACCATTTGAGTCGATATAATGCCCTAGAAATTCCAGAGATGACCGTCCGAAAACACACTTATCGGAATTGATTCGCACACTGTAGGCGCGAAGACGCTGAAAGAGTTGATTTAAGTGTTGGAGGTGATTCTCACGCGTATCGCTTGCAATGAACATAAAATCAATTCCACGGACAACTTCATCGATAAAGCGTTGGAACGTGCTCATGGCGTTCCGCAAACTGAAGCTCATAAAAAGGAATTCGAAGCTGCCAAAAAGAGTAGTGATGGCAGTTTTTGGTACGTCCTCAGGATTGACTGGTATTTGATGATAGAACGAGGTCGACCTTAGAAAAAATGGTACAACCATGCAAATTAGAGAAGTCCTGGAGATTTCTTATAGGATAGCGATTGGGAACAGTGACCGCATTCAAACGCCTATGATCCCCCACCGGGCGAAAATCAGAATGTCCTTTTCGTGCCAATTGAAGGGGAGATGCCCAGGGGCTGGTGGAGGAGCGAATAAGGCCATGCTGGAGCATGTGCTCAAACTCAGACCTAGCCTTCTTAAGACGGTCAGGAGGAAGTCGCCGCGGGCGTGAAAAGACAGGTGGCCCAGTGGTAGTAATATAGTAGAGGGCCGAGTGAGTAGGTTTTGCAGTTTGGAATCGCTGAGTCACTAGCTCTGGGAAAGACGCTAAGAGTGAATGAAATGCATCACCAGCAGTGACAACAAAAAATGAAGGACTGAGAACAGTATTGATAGTGGCCTTTGCAGGTGTAGACAAAGACGTAGAACCGTCGACGAGTTTCTGTCGCCTGACATCTACCAATAGGTTTAAATTGTTCAAAAAGCCCGCACCCAGAATAGGATGTGGGAGATCAGCTATGACAAAAATCCACCTAAAATCCCGGCGAAAATTAATGTCTATATGTAAGGAAACTTGACCGTAATTGCAATGTGACACCAATTAACCGCGTGTAAGGTGATCTCTGAACGCTTTGGCTCGTCTGTAGCGAGACGCAAAGGCCAAATAGAGCAACTAGAACCTGTGACGACCATAAGCGCTTTTCCAGACACACGATCCTCTACAAAAATTGCACGATTTGAGGATAATTAGTCGGAAGTGTTTGACGTGCTCAAACCCTTCGCTGGGCGTTTTCCGACGATTGGAAAGAACAAGGCTGAATGCATTTGCAGGCTTTTTTGATACCTCTTTTGCATATTCGTAATCTCCGACATCTAAAACGTTTTTCATCCGAAAAACGTTTTTCAAAAAAAATGCAGTTTTCAAGGAGAGGTGCGAAACTGCATTAGCCCCATGAAATGATGTATTTTAACTGTGTACCATCTCCATCACTCGCACAACACACATAAACACGCTCACATTACAGCTCAAATTAACATAAGACGGTCTCCGTCCTCAACCATCATACACACACACACACAAAATAAATCAAATAATACCCGCTTTATTCAAATCAAGGATAACAAACGGGAAGTGCGTACTTTAAACTTATTACACAAAAAATACGAAAAACTACACGTGCAAAATCATTTAACACCAGAAATGAACCGACTGGTACCCTACGAAAATGATGACCATCACAAAAAAGGGCCGGCCGTTTTTCCTCACGCTCCGCAAAAATCAAAAGAGCATAAATGGATAGATGATAGATCGCTAGCCACTACACATTCCTTATTTTCTCCCCTTTTTTCTTTCCGTGTTCCTTTCTGTGGAAGAGTGTAGGCTCGAAATGTTAAAAACTTTTTCACTTCCCGAGCGTTATACTGTTTGTTGTCTACACCACCTGTCTTCTTTTTATTTTTTTTTGTGAATTCTCCC
>NC_068986.1:60935458-60937700 GCF_001194135.2 Octopus bimaculoides | reverse complement strand
ATATATAACTAATTTAGAGACGAACCACCATTCCACAACTCAGTCAATGAAGAACCCGTCCAAAACCATGCATTATTACAATCATATAATATATAAAAGCAAATACTTTTAAAATCACAGCGAATACCATACAAAGAAACACTCATCATAAAAATATTAATCTAAAAATCAAATAAAATATAAATTGAACAATAAAAATTAATACAATAATATAATGTATAACAGTAAGTACTTGTACAACGACTACGCGCGTTTCATGACTGAATCATATAAGAAAACCATATCCAAGATCATTAGAACGGAAAAATGATTTTACTCTTAAAAGCAGTCACTCCTCGACTACAGGCGGTGCTCCAGCATGGCCGCAGTCAAATGACTGAAACAAGTAAAAGAGTAAAAGGGTGCGTATGGAAGAAGGCTGGTGATCTTGACGTGTGCGTGTGTGTATGACCCTGGCCAAAGCAGTAATTGTTTGGCTATTTTTTTAGAAATGTTGTAAACATTTCCCAGGGGTTTTTACGTTGCAGTTATCATCATCGTTATCACTATTGTTGTCGTTGGTGGCGGTGGTAGGAGTAGCTGTGTTAACAGAACTTTAAACCCTAGATAAGATTATTTTTACTGACTTTGCTCTTGACTTAACTAGTATTTTCCTGCTATCATCATGAGAACCTTTAGTATTGTTGTTGTTAGTGATAGTGGTCGTAGCAGTAGAAATAGTACCTCTAAGTATTATTATTATTATTATTATTATTATTATTGTTTATTTAGCTTGGGTTGGAATTTATCAATAAAGGTCTTTTCTCTGATTTTTCTCTCGATTTCACTTGGACTGTGTAGTTTGTGGAATGGAATACTCAACGGCATCTGACGCACATCTGGGTCTTTAATTTGCTGTCGGTGCACACGTGAACGTTCTGATAGTGTATTTCTAGTCTGATCCACATATAGTTCTTCGCAATTTGGGCATTTGATGCAGTAAATTAAATTTCTGGTTTTGTGGTTCATATTTTTATTTGTGAATATTTTTCCGTTTTTTTTTTGTTCATATATTGGTCGGTGTGTATGAATTGGCATGTGCCACATCGGCTATCATTGCATTTAGATACAGTGAATGATTTGTTTTTGTTGCTAAGGTCAAACTTTGCTTTGTTAATAATTTTTTCAAGTGCTCGATCCATGATTATATCTTTTAATTCATTACTTTGAACCATGATTGGTAGATTTGCTTTAGCAATGTTGAACATATTCTGGTGATGTGGGTTGTGTGTCACTATAAATGATATAACTGGTTCTTGTTTTCCTCTTCTTTGGATTGTCCTAAGTTGTTGTACGGGTATTTTTATATCCCGTTGTATGCCATTTTCTATAGGTAGAGACGGGTATTTTTGCTTGGGCGTTTGTTCCTGATATTTGCATCTTCTATAATGATACAAATTCTTCTGGCTAGGCAGTATGGGATGTTGCGTTTTGTATGTGATGGATGGCACAACTTAAAATTCAGGTATTGATGTGCGTCCGTGTGTTTATCGTCTATATCTGAGGTAATGGTGGTGTCCTTTTTAATTACCATTATATCTGGGAATGGTAATTTGGTACTACTCATCTCCTTTATAAAATCCCTGGGAAATGTCGAAATGCAAGTCTCTTGACATGTTAAAACCCTGATGCCTAAATCAAACATTAATCAAACCCTGACACCTAAAACAAATACCAATCAGTTTAAGTAGTTTAGTGAAGCTACACACTGATTGATCTGAATACAGTTTGCAAAACTTAACGTACTGGAGCCTATACAAATGTATTTAAGGCACACATTTTAGCCATCTCACTACAATTTTAAAATGCAAAACATAACTGTCACCACTACTATATGAGCACGAAGATTGCATAGTTTAATGCATGAAAATACTGGTTCAATCAGAATGAAAATTTAGTATGCTATCATTTCATTATATTATATTATCTTATGTTATTACAAGATTGTAAATAAAACGTGAAAATCAGACAAAGTTGGAATTCCTTTGATTAATATATTATTCAATACTTAATCATACACACCCGTGTATATTTATATGTGTGTGTGTATATATATATATATTTATATATATATATATGTGTGTGTGTGTGTGTGTGTGTGTATGTATGTATATGTATGTATGTATGTATGTATGTATGTATGTATGTATGTATGTATGTACGTATATGTGTGTCTGAATATATATATATATATATATATATA
>NC_068986.1:60924162-60930354 GCF_001194135.2 Octopus bimaculoides | reverse complement strand
TGTGGAATCTAAAAACAGAAACAATTCCTATCATAGTAAGTGCCTTAGGTATAATAAAAAAATATTCAGACAAATACATAACAAAAACACCAGGACTTACAAATATATATAACATACAGAAAATTGCACTACTGGGTACTGCACACATTCTACGCAAAACACTTTCAATACAGTAAACATAAGAGCACCACAGCAAACCACAGCACATACTCAAGGCGCACAGAGCTGCGCTCGGTAGTGAAGTGAAAGCACGTTATAAAAATAAAACTACTGAACAATAATAATAATAATAATAGGGCATGGCTTAGCGAGGTAATTTGAAGCGTACTACCGAAAGCCTGATCATTGCTGCACAAGACTAGGCTCTCGCTACCAATTCAGTGAAGTATAACATCTGTAAAACTTCTGACACCCAGAAATACAGACTCTGTGGAAAGAGTGTGGAAAATGTGACCCACCTGGTAAGTGGATGTGAGAGCCTTGCACAAAAAGAATGCAAGCGTCGCCACGATGAAGTGCATGTGTATCTTCATTGGCTCTTATGTCGTAAATACCAATATGAAGTAACAGACAACTGATATGAGCAAGTTTGTGAGTTTCTGCAACGTCATTCTTGCAACATGTGACTTTTCATTATCATGGAGCAGAATTGGGCCATTCTGATTCACCGATGCAGGTCTCATTTTTTGCAAGTGAGCATGCATTTCAGCGAGTTGATTGCAGTAAACCTCTGATTGGCTTCCAGAAAGTTGTAATGGACAACACCAATTGCAGACCACCAGTCAGTCACCATAATCTTTTGCTGATACAACTTTGGCTTTGGGACTCATCACATTTGGGTGACTCATCACGATCAAGCCATTGACCTGATCGTTTACGGTTATCATAAAGGATCCACTTTTCGTCACAAGTGACTATTCGGTCAAGAAAAGGATCTCCACTTGCTTCCTACGCCAGGACAAGGACGACAACCAACACTAGCACTGGCAAAACCACCAGCAACAACAAACGAAACGCCACCAAAGATATTAACCACCCTAGGGAGAAACGAGGAAAGCTCTCCCATCCGCCTCACACTAAAAATACACATAAATAAGAATAGAGGGGACTAAGAAAAAGTGATCTGAAAGGATGCATTGAGACATTGATATGCAACCCCAGGAACAAACTCAGAACTAATTACACGCAAATGAATAAAATGATCTACAATGGGGCGCAAATCCCAAAGTGGTTGACCACAGGTAAAACAATTTCTTGTCAAAAGGATTCCAGCAAAGGCAATGTCTTTACCGGCCTATCAATTGCCTGTCCTTGATGTGGAAACTGATGTCAGGAATAATATCTAATTATGTGCATCTAATAATATCTAGTTATGTGTATAACTTCCTGGAAATGAATGACAAACTGCCAGTGGAACAGAAAGGATACAGAAGCAAAAGCCAAGGAACAAAAGACCAACTTCTGATAGACAGAATGGTACTGAACGACTGCAAAAAGGTGACCTGGGCATGGCGTGGATCTATTATAAGAAAGCATTTGACATGGCAGCTCCCATTTCTGGATTTTAGAAAGTCTTGAGCTGGTACAGGTGTCCGATAACATATCAAATTTTATTAGGAGATCAATGAAGAACTGGAATACAGAGATAACTTCATTTGGAAAATTTTTGGCGAGGTCTAACAACAAGAGAGGTACATTTTAAATCGTTAATTTTCAACTTATTAGTGAGTCTGTGTTAGGGTGAATTTAGGCTCTAGGCTGAGGAGCGAGAGCTCATCTTGGTCTAAGGATTTTGTGAGGTCTGTAACTAGGGGCCAAGTGTTGCTGTTAGTTTGAGGGTTGGTGTTCTCAGTAGTCTTGGTGGTGGTGGTGTAGTGGTGGTGTTGCAGCTTCATGTAAGACACTTGGGTCCAACGGATATTCTGCGTCTGTCTCTAACTCCATACAAGAACACAAGCTTGTTTCCTGAAGATTCCCCACTTAAATGAGAAGACCACCTCCGTCATCTACAAGGCTATCAGCTGGGAAGGACTCTACATCCGTTTGACCCATTCAGGGCCGCCCCTATGCAAACACCTATCAACGAGGTGGTCACGTGCGGTATAACAGCCCTGCACCCTAACGAACTGTCCAATCCGTGACTCTAATATGTGCTTACGTACGCGCGTGGTTTACCAAATATGATTACCCAAAAGCGGCAATCACTACACCGGTAGCACACTACGACCACTCCATGTCCGAATTAAGGAGCATCTCACCACCAACACGTTCTTCTGCAAATAACTGACCAGATGTAGCAACATACTAGTTTCTGAGAACAACACCGGCAATCTTCTTATAAAAGAGGCTCTGCTGATCCACCGCTTCAACCCTAAAATCAACAGTCAATCGGATTTGAGTCGGTGGCTCCTATGACAGCATCCAACAGATAGTGAATGGCCTACAACAGCAACCGAGATTTGTTCACGCCAGTACTCGGACAGTCAGCAACATTTAAAGGGCGACCGCGACTGCAACTAATGATATGTTGAGTAGCTTATAGCAATAGCTGGGTGTTTGTTGTCTGTTTACTCCAATGCGTGGAACGTCGCATATCGAAACGATTTTATGGTCAGCACTGTAACACGCTCTTCACTCGTCAGTGCAAACATAACCAGAAATATATAAATATAAACTCATATACAGACCATACGAACACAACGTATCCACAAAGTATATATAGATGTTCACACTTACACATCATTGAAAGGATTTCTATCCTGTTCATCTCAGCCACGTGTGTATAACCAAAATAATTCAGCACTGAATATATTCTGGCTTAGTATCTATCGATTAAATATGAGGATAAAATCTATATAAGATTTTATCAAGTAGCCAACGTGTAAAACCAATTAAGGTAAAAAATTAATACTAAGTATATAATTTTAGAAAATACATTATTATATTAAGGGCTGTTACTATAAGTAAAGCCACACGCTGGAAAGGGACGATAAAGTCAAACTACTTTATCAAAATATACACACGCGCTGAAGTCGAGGAAGTGAAAAAACAAAAAATTCTTTTAAAAAGGTTCAGTTGCATATCGAAACGATTTCATGATCTGCGCTGTAACACGCTCTTCACTCATCAATGCAAACATAACCAGAAATATATAAATATAAACACTTATACATACCATACGAACACAACGTATCCACAGAGCATATACAAATGTTCACACTTATACATCCATGAAAGGATTTCTATCCTGTTCATCTCAGCCACGTGTGTATCACCAAAATAATTCAGCACTGAACATATTTCGGTTTAATATTTATCAATTAAATATGAGGATAAAATAAATTTTTCTTTGTTCATTTCCTCGACTTCAGCGCGTGTGTATATTTTGATAATGTAGTTTGACTTTAGCGTCCCTTTCCAGTGTGTGACTTTACTTATTGTAACAACCTTTAATGTAATAATGTATTTTTAAAAATTATATACTTAGTATTTATTTTTTACCTTAATTGGTTTTACACGCTGGCTACTTAATAAAATCTTATATAGATTTTATCCTCATATTTAATTGATATATATATATATATATATATATATATATATATGTGTGTGTGTGTGTGTGTGTGTGTGTGTGTAATAATACAAATAATATGTGAGTATACGCATATATTCGTATATATACGTACATACCTACATCTACCTGTATATATAGATGCATATCTGGGTACAGGACGTTGCAAAAAAAAAACGTGGACAAAATGAGAAACGGAACATAAACAGAGCACAGAAAACACACAGGCCACATAGAGAACATTTCCTTCATCAGCTGCCACCATTCTAAAACTAAGCGTTTCGAAGAGTCAGGGCAGGACGCATTGTTAGAATGGCTCTTCTAGCAGAGATAAATTAAATTTGTAAAGCGGAGGAATGTAGTGGCGGACAGAAAACAAGACAGGAAAACGAAACTGTGAAAGTAAACAAGAAAGACTATAAGGCTAGACGTGAAAAAAATATATGTGTATACTGAACGCTGTGATGTGATGAACTGGAAGGAAGAGAGAAGAAAGTTCGTGCGAGCCTGGCAATGACCAAGATAAAAAAGGAAGAAGTAGCCGGACACGTGACCAGCGAGAGGTAAAGAGAAAGAGTGGTGGAGGGAGAGAAAAAAGGGGAGGAAGTAGAATATAGGTGAGCAACGAGAGACAAGGGGGAAGAGAGAGATATATAGTAGTGAAGGGGAGAGGCGAAGAACAACAGAAGGAAGAACGAGAGAGGGAGAAAGATACAAAGATAGATAGAGTCTCATGAATTCCATATTCTTTCTCTCATATTCTATAAACTCTATGGACACGAAGGAATTCCTAAAGTAAATCCAGTGGCATATACCTCCATACTGATATCAGGTAGCCGAATTCTGTAAACAGGCTTTAAACGACAAATTACAAGTGTGAGTGTGTGATTGTTTTTCTCAGTGCTTATATTTTCAGCCTATCCTTTAATCAGCAGTTTCCTTTAACTACAGTAACCAATAAGGAGTATATTCCCTTTCCAACACTTTGGAGAGGAAACATCTGGGAACTTTATCTTTCCATAGTATCTTAAGGGGGTTTTGTTAAGCGGAATAATTGGTGATTAGTTCATGTAATCTTAGAAGCTGATAAAAGTATCCATGAGTGAGTCTGCTTATCAAATACCCACTATCTTCCTTTCATAACTCTATATAGCTCAAGTTAGTAATGTTGTGACTAACGAATTAAGACTTTGATAATTTCGAAAAACTAATTAAATAAATATACAACAAAAATAAGAAGCAGTTTATGCAAACTATATCTTAACTCGTTATTTCATTATTATTTTCATTATTATTTTCGACATGGTGCTGATGAAATATCATCTCTTCCATTACTAACACAAGTATTTTAAGGTTTAGCTTTATCGCAAATCTTTTACCTTTTATCTTTTACTCTCTTCAGTCATTTGACTGCGGCCATGCTGGAGTACCAGCTTGAAGGATTTTAGCCGAACAAATCGATCCCAGGACTTAATTTTTAAAAGCTTGGTACTTATTCTATCGGTCTCTTTTGCCGAACCGCTAATTTACGGATACGTTAACACATCAACGTCGATTGTCAAGGAGTACTGGGGACGAACACACACACACGCACACACACGCACGCACGCACACGCACGCACGCACACACACACACACACACACACACACACACACACACACACACACACACACACACACACACACACACACACACACGCACACACACACACACACACCACACTGATCGTTGGTACAACCATAATGTTCTGGTGATCTCATGAGCTAACTTTCTTTATTTCCATTGACTTGTGAATATACAATTGTAGTATATAATTCGGAGCTTATATATTAATGGAAACATGTAAGCATAATTTCATCCACACTGATGAAATTAAGCTTACAAGAAGAAGGTTGCGAAACGGCCATAACCCTAAGCACGTCAAGCAGACAAATAAATATACATGAAGCTCACATATCTCTTGACGTTTATGGTTTATATGTACACAACTCTACAGCCATATACATAGGATTAACCAAAAAGTTTAAGCAACGATATGCCGCTCACCTCCATTCTTTTAGATACGATAAACAGTAAATCTACAACACTCACCAACCGCATACAAAAATACAAATATACCCTATACTCTAGCATGGTCCATAGTGGATTCAGGGCTTCCCTACCGAGGTCAACGCTCAACCTGCAAGCTTTGCCTGAAGGAGGCACATCACATATTAAAACACAACTCTCCAGTACTGCTAAATAAACATAACGTGGCACTAAGCATATGCAACCACAGCTTTTTTTACACGTTCAAATTCTACCACAAATCCAAATGCCTAAACGACCATACAGTATATTTCCACAATACCACTTAGGTAATCCCAATAACCTTATAAATCTACATTTTAAATCCTTATCTCACTCATACTCGAATATCACAACCTTCTAATTATATTCGTGTGTATATGAGCGCATGCATATGTGCGTGTATATGTAGGAGGAGTGTCTGAAAAGTCTTGAGCCTCAAAAAACAAAACATGGTACAAGACTTCTGATGATTTATTTTTTAACATAGTTCCCCTCGATGGCTGAACACTTTCTCCAGCGGTGCTGAAGCGCCACTATTCCGGCGTAGAAGAAC
>NC_068986.1:60920375-60923837 GCF_001194135.2 Octopus bimaculoides | reverse complement strand
TGAAACGAGCAAGAAAATTCTCTTCATCAGCTTCAAACAGTTCCAGCTTGCTCGTGGACAAAGTGCACCTGGTGCGTTTCTGTTCAGGAGTCAAAAGGCGAGGGGCTCACCTTGCAGAAACCTTTGAGAACCCAAGTTCTTTTGTCACAATGTTGTCTTCTCTTTCAGTTGAGATTCCCAGTCTTTCGGCTATCTGACGACATGATATTCGGCGATCTTGCATTATCATACCAAGAGCAAGGTCAAGGTTGTCCTTGGTGGTTGCAGTTGGAGGTCTCCCTGGTCTTGGATCATCTTCCACACTCTCCCTGCCACGCTTGTATTCATTTACCCAGCATTTGACTGTTGCATATGAAGGAGTCTTGTCCGTTAAGGTTCTCACCATATCTTCATGGATTTCTGATGGAGTCATGCCTTTCAAATAAAGTTTAGCTCTTATTTTTATCTCAGGGTATATACTAGAAGTATTGGTTGTCTTTATCGTGTGTAACTGTTTTCCTTCAATATCTATGGTCGTCATTCTCCCAGCAGGATGTTCGTTCACTCGTAAAACTTAATTTAATTTATCTTGGTACCAAAGAAAGTCTTTTAATAGTCATTAGCTTCTTATCATACATAAAGAGATTTACTTGCCTTTAGGTCATTCTATATAAATTCAACCAGAGCTGTACACGTGGCCAACTCAGATTTGACTCAAACTTTTTGTTTTGTAATACCTCTATATGCATAAGGAACATACACATAATTATGTGTATGTTCCTTATGCATGTATGTTCCTTATTCTAGGGTTCAACTCCTAAGGGTTTCAAAGATAGGCCCCGCCAAAATTTGAGGGCCACGCCTCTCGTAGAGCGCAAGTGTCAATTTATACAGATTTCGGTGCCGAATATCTTTAAAACTAATAGTATTAGACTGAAATTGGCTACTCCGGGTGATCTAAACCCAGCCTGTCAGAATCTGCTATCAGAATTGAGTTATTGAGTAATTGAGTTATTGAGTAATTGAGTTATTGGCCCTTCAGATATGAACCTTTCCATGAGTGGAAATAAAAAAAATTAATATTCAAGGGTCCCCCATGAAGCCAGGATGTCTAATATAAGTAAACTTCTGCTGAGTTTCTTCAATTTGGGGACAGATTCATTCATGATAAGAATATTGAAAATGTACAAGGCATAATATAATATTTAGAGGTCTCTGAAAATGGTCCTGCGTGAAAAAGCCCCACACTTTTTTGATAATTTTTGCCTCACAAGTTCACTATATGGGCAATTAAACAAGGGAATAAAACTTGTTCTACAGAAATGTATATAGCCAAACTTTATTTCTTCAAACTTTCAACTTGTTGTCTTATCTCCTTCATAGTTAATTCTATTTTTCAAATATATGCTTTTTAGCAGAATCGCACCATGATCTGACCGAAACTTTATACTTTTCATGATAACACAAGATCACTAAAAGTGCAGGATCTTATCGTACATGTCCTCAGTATTTTAAAATCATGTTATTTTGTTACTGGAATGCTTATGGTATCAAACTAAAACTTAGTTCAAGTAACTCTTAATTACAATTTGAAATTGTACTGATTTACAATGCATTGATTACATGTTGACAGACATTTATATTAATAAATAGTTATAATACGTTATGTATTTTTTACAGTAAACTTAGATATAAATGATGACAGTTTCTTTTGGATGTGGGGAGCATCCTCAGGGGCAGGCTTATAAAACCTGGCTCTTTGTCTCTGATTTTCAGGTGCTGAGACCAGACAGAAAATGTTGTAGAAGTGCACTCAACAAGTATTGCTATGGACTAAAGAAGGCCATGATCTCAGCGTTCAACGATACAACTAATACAATAACCCTTATAATACATCTATGCAACATATTTTCAGAACTGCAACTGATATATCTAGCATGGATGCTGGCTGTTCTTCACCTAGAAGAGTGAAATGGTCATCAGCTGATATTCTCTCCATTAGCGGTTCAGTTCTTGAAAAAGGAATGAAGCAGTGTTCGGATCGTATGCCAATTAGTTTCACTGCGTTGGTGAATCGTGCAGGCAAATCGAAGCTATTTTCATTTTAGATGACATCGGCGGCTGATATACAAAAGAACTTTATTCCTGGAATGCTTGCACATGCTCAGTCATACATCTCGGAAACTATGTCTTTCTGATGCTGCTTGTAGGCTTGCTTTTGCAGCCAAACGTTTCACCATCTCACCGATTGTCTCATGAACTTTTTCCATGTGACATGGCAAAGATATGCCACACCGCCTCAAGCTTGTGATCGTTCTGATGTTGACAGAGATTTCTTAGGTTTTTATAGTTCTTGTATTCGCCGGCTGCACCATTACTGAAGTACAGAAGCTTGTTTATGAATAGAAGTTCTTTTTTTATATGCGATATCACCCTTGTAATAATGGCATGCACTGTGATGGTGTCATGTTGCAAACAATCAGGTATGACACGAATTGAAGTGCATTGCAGGTTTCCACAAAGTCCAACAATATTATTGCTTAATTTGATGGCAGATTATCTTTCTGGTGACCAAGGAAATTAAATTGAGCTTTTGTTATGAAATGGTGCTGTCGCAAAGAATTAAATACACTGCCAGTGGTTTGAATGAAGTCATTCACTGGAGACGTTAGGCATAAGAGGGCTATCCGGTGCGCATGTTCCCACTGTTCGTACGTTACTAAATTGTCGGAGTCTAAATCACGTGAAAAAAATACGTCTAACAAATGTTGTTCAAATGCGATCTTCCCAGGACATGATTCACACAGGAGCAACATACAGTCATGATTGCCCACGAACATTTTGCAAAGCAAGTCATTGTAGTCGTGACTACTGGGAATGGCAGCAGAGACGATAAGTTTTTGCATCTTGGTGTTGCTCACAGACATACTGAATGCACGCCTGCGGCAAATACATAACTTCGGTTGCAAGTTACAAAACTGCGAAAAGCCTACCTTATCTGTAAGGTACTTCTTCCTGTATTCCCCAAAAAGTTTAAGTGGCTTTGAAAGCACAGCTGTATCACATTCTATTTTCTATCTCTTTATATGCCTTTGCATAATTAACTTTCTCTCTTTACCGAGTACCAAGGTGACACGTTATAACAATACCACAAAAAAAAAAACATATATAAAGACAGTTAAAATTAAAATACAAATTACAAAACAAACTAAAATTCGTTAATGAAAGCAGAAAGGTTCCTGGCTTTAAGAGTATCGTGAAAGGCCTGGATGGAGGCCCAACCTTCCGAGTTCTTTTACAGCACTTAGAAAAACTGAAGGATCGCTGCAATAAGTGTGTGCGTCTGAGAGGAGGATATGTTGAAGAAAATCATAACTGATTCTCCCGTATTTTCTTTCACCTAAAGCCAGGAACTTTTCAGCACACCTCGTAATATATATATATATGTATGTATATATATATGTATGTGTATATATATATATA
>NC_068986.1:60916556-60918687 GCF_001194135.2 Octopus bimaculoides | reverse complement strand
ATATATATATATATACAAATAATATGTGAGTATATGTATATATACGTACATGTATGTACATACCTACATCTACATGTATATATAGATGCATATCTGGGTACAGGACGTCACAAAAAAAACGTGGACAAAATGAAAAGTAGAACATAAACAGCACAGAAAACACACAGGCCACATAGAGAACATTTCCTTCATCAGCTGCCACCATAAGAAAAAAATAAGAAAGTAGAGATAAATCAATTAATAAATATAAATTTATTAATTACAAAAATAGACATAATCCCTGGCAGCTGTTTCGATTCAGACTTTAAAAATTAATTAGAATAATTATATCATTATAAAGTTGAATCTCGTCGGAGGTAGAAAAAAGATACATTACATTTTTATGTTTTTATGTGCTAAGTGTATGGAGCATTTCATCTAACTGAGTATTGTTTTATAGAAAAATTTGGTATAGACCTTGTAAAGGGGGAAATGGAAGTATATTTAGAGAAGTAAATATAAAATATAACATAATATGCTCTGAGTAATCATTAAAAAGTATAGAGATAAACGATATATAGTATCATATTAATATTAGGGTAAATATATTTATAAAAATTTATGCAATAAGGGTGTATAAATTTGTAAGTAAAAATAAAGATAAAAGTGGGTAGAGTTATAGATAAAAGTATATATAATTTTGAATGCATATATAAATATAAGTACGTTCAAATGTTTATACATATAGAAATACATAAAAATATGTAAAAATAAAATAAAACAAAAATAAATGGGCACTTCAATTATCACATCTTGCACATATGCCTACATATATTTACATGCTCATACATAATAGATATATGTAAATATATGTAAAGAAATCGCATGAAAAAAATTATATAAACATATAAGAACTTAATAGATATATATAAGAACTTATATGCATATATATTTGTGCAAAAAATACGTTACTATTTAGATTCAAACTCAAAAGTTTACTTGTGTTCAAATAGGGTTCAATGAAAATAAAAATACAAATATAAATGCAATAGTGGATAAATAAATAAATAAATAAATAAAAATGTATTTGTCATACGTACTTATTTACATTAGTAAAAAAAACTGGTACTCCTAAATCTATTTTGTATTAATCAAATAAGTAAAAGAGAGTCTATTGGTCATATTTTAAAATTAAGTAGCGTTCCATTTATCTAACGGTAATGTAATATGTAATAAATAAATAAATAAATAAGTAAAGGAAGAAATAAAGTAGAAGAAAGAGTTAGTATGCTATGTGTATAAATAAGGGAGTAAAGAAAACTTCCTTACATCAAAGGAAAAAGATTAATAGTTATTTTAGAATTTAAGGGATAAAATGCTCACGTGTGCAATTTATAATACAATAAATAAATAAAGGAAAAAACAAACAAAATAAAAGCACATAGTTAATATGTTATGTGTATAAAAAAAAGAGCAAGGAAAAATCCCTTATATCAAAGAAAAAAGGCGATGACATGCTTGTGTGTGCAAAAATATAGTGGTCAAAGAGGTAAATATGGGTAGTTACTTTATCCAGGGAATAATAAAAATATATATAGAAAAATTATTATAGATAAAAATATGATTTTTTTTAATATATAGAGGTTTGAAAAATAAATATATCTTAGTTTAATAAATGAATAAAATAGCTGGGTGAATAATATTAGTTCAATAAAATGGGGGAGGGGGAGAAAAAGTATAGATATTAATATTAACTCTGGAGTAGGAGATAAATTTACAAATTAGTCTTAATTATATTAATAAGCAAAGGGGAATATAAATAAGCAATATTTAATTAAATTAATAATTACTACTATTAGAGAATCAAGTAAAAATGTATTAGAAGAAAGTAGGGAGATATAATGTTTCAATATAGGTATAAAAATATTAATCAAAGTAAATTAGTAAAAGGGTTATTTTAAAATAAATATTATTAGGCGCAGGAGTGGGTGTGTGATAAGTAGCTTGCTTACCAACCACATACTTCCTGGTTCATCCCCACTGCGTGACACCTTGGGCAAGTGTCCCTTACTATAGCCTCGGTCTTGTGAGTGGATTTGGTATACGGAAACTGAAAGAAGCCCGTCGTATATATATATATATATATATATAT
>NC_068986.1:60912459-60913927 GCF_001194135.2 Octopus bimaculoides | reverse complement strand
GTGAGGACATATATATATATATGTGTGTGTGTGTGTGTGTGTGTGTGTGTGTGTGTGTGTGTGTGTGCGTGCGTGCAAGTGTGTGTCTGTGTAGGTTTGTGTGTCTGTGTTTGTCCCCCAACATCGCTTGATAACCGATGCTGGTATGTTTACGTGCTCGTAAATTAGCGGTTCGGCAAAAGAGACCGATAGAATAAGTACTAAGCTTACAAAAAATACTCCTGGGGTCGATTTGCTCGACTAAAGGCGGTGTTCCAGCACTCAAATGACTGAAACAAGTAAAAGAATAAATATAAATCTACATTTAAAAGATCAAAGTATGGCCCTATTAATAAGTAGCTTAATTTATCAACAATGAAGTAAATAAAAGTGATATCATGAATTAAGGGTTACTATGTCTAACTAGAGTAGTGAGAAAGGTAATTAAACACTTATTATCTATTTATATTTGGAAAATACATATTTTCTCATGTGTAGACAGGAAATATCTCGTTCATCTCTGAGGTGAAGTAGAGGGAATTTTGCCGAGATGATAAAAAATTTCTCATTTAAACAAAGAAAACATTTTTTATTATTAGCTTTATAAGAAGGTGCTGAAGCTATTATATCACATTTAATATTGAAATTTATATTATTATCCTTTAGCTCCCAGATAAATTTGCTTAATCCAGTTAAGTTGGATCCATGTTTGTTTCTAAAAGTGTATAAGTGCGTAGAGATACGTTTTTTTAAATTTCATTTTCCGTATCCCCAATATAAAAATATTTATTATCTAGAGTTGTTACAGTGCATTGATATATTACACTTTTTCTTTTGCATGCAATCTTAAATAAACAATTTTTTCTAATCCTGCTGTCAGTTATTGTAAATATTATCAATTTTTTATGTGTATTTGATAGGGGAATTTTATTAGTTATTGCAGTATTATTTTGTAGGATTCTGTTATTATGAGATGTATTATTAACAGGGTTAATCAAATTAAAAGAATGCGGATTGAGTACGGGGTGGGGGTTAAAGTAATTGTGATTATTATTATTATAGGTGTTTCTATTTAAGTAGAATTTGTCTAGTTTCTTATTGTTTATAGAAGATATAACAGTTGCTAAGTTACGGGTTAAACTATATCCAATATTAATAGGGTATTGATATCTATTAATTAATTGCATAACATTATACATTTTAATTTAAATACAAATACTATAAATCTATCAATGACATCAATTATGATGACGTAATACACCAAATAAATCCACATACTAATCATAAATGTTTAGAGTAGACCTAAATATAAATATTACGTGCCCCATCCCAACATACAGCTAAATATACAAATATATACTATATACTAAATAATAACTAAGTATTAATATAATTATTTTAATAACCTTTCAATAAGATGCATATACACTTAGAAAATAATGAAGTAACTTTAGAACGAAATATTTATGTATGCATGCATATATATATA
>NC_068986.1:60910092-60911915 GCF_001194135.2 Octopus bimaculoides | reverse complement strand
GAAGGAAAGGAGGAGGAAGTAATTGCAACTATAATTATCTCTGGAAAATACAGGAAGGAAAGGAGGAGGAAGTAATTGCAACTATAATTATCTCTGGAAAATACCCACACGGATTCTTTACATGGATGTTTACTGTTGGAATGGAACTATACTCCAAGTACATTTTCTTATGTGTTCTTTCTTCTACGCATCGCTCTCATTTATGACTGTAAATCTCCTCATATAGATGTAATAATCCATTCTTCTACTATTATCGTCTCCGATGAAGGGATACATTGAATTTTCCCTGAAACAGCTGTAAGACTTTCTATATAAAATATAATTTTACTTATGCCATTGGTCTCTTCATCTTATTCTTCTTTATATATATATATACTAATACATAAATAATACATACACATGCATGCACATGTATAAACACATAAACAAATTTTATTTTATCTTTATTTTTTATTTATTCTTTATTCCTTATTTCTACTTATTTTATTTTAGTATATTTTATAAATATAAACAATATTATCTATATATACATTTACACATGCACATAAATAATGTAATACATATACACACACATGCATACATGTGCATGCATACACGCATAAACAAATTTTACTTCACCTTTATTTTTATTTTTATTTATTCTTTATTTCTCCTTTCTTATTTATTTTATTTTATTATAAATTTTAATAATTTACTTTTACTCTTATATACTTTAATCGATTATTATCATTATTGAATTTAAATATAAATATTAGTATTAAGTAATGCGCAAATTAATATACATGCTCGCACAAGTGTAAACATAATTTTATATCTAAATGTAAATATAAATACATTACCATAATAACCTTTTACCAATACGCATACATACCTGAGAACTTATATTGTAAGTTAGGAAGAAAACACACACATATATATATACGTATATGTATATATAAACACGTACGCATGATAATACATAAACAAAGACATCCATACTTGTTTAATATGTATATATGTATTTGAACGTATATAATCACACATATATACATACATGAACATAAATTTATTTCGATTTATTTCACTTTTGTACAATGTATTTTATTCACTTTATTTTATTTTAATCTTTCTTATTTTATTTTATTATTTATTTTATTTTATACGTTATTTTTTAATTTATTTTATTTTTATTTTTTATTTTCATTTTACCTTATTGTACTCTTATATAGTTTTATTTATATACCTTAAGTAACTTAGAAAGAAATATATATAAGCATACACATATACATACACATGCATATTGATGTATAAACAATTGACATCAATATTTGTTGCGAGTATATATACACACAATACGTACAGGATATCGCCAACGAGTGAAAAATGCGTAAACACACGAGGGATAATTACAGGACAAAATACCAAAAGAAGATAACTCCTCATCAACTGTTTTAGTACTCCCTATTTCGGGCTTTCAATGACAAGATAAGAAAACTTCAGCAGCATCCATAAAATATAAAACTTGTCGAGAGTTAGGGCTTCAAATGAACGAACAACACCAGAGCAGTCGCACAAAGTAAGCAATCGACGAAGACTGACATTAGGGCCGTTAGGCCAAAACGAATTGTAATGGATAACACCTAGAAATTTTGAAAGGATATATAATAAATAGAACAGAAAATGCATCGCTACGTGAGTTTCCCACAAATCACCTGTTTCTTAAGGATCATAGTCCATATTCCTGGGATGATTGCAGGCAGTCCGTAGTATCCATAGACATCGGGTAGATCATGTTCATGCATTCGTTTCGAGAGAAATATATATATATATATATACATATATAT
>NC_068986.1:60907379-60908825 GCF_001194135.2 Octopus bimaculoides | reverse complement strand
CATTCCTAAGGTATTTTTCGATGTTGCTGTTGTTGTTGTTATTATTATTATTATTATTATTATTATTATTATTATCATTATTATTGTTGTTGTTGTTGTTGTTCAGGTCACTGCCTGGAATCGAACTCGGAAGCTTGGAGTTAGTAGCCCCAATAATAATAATAATAATAATAATAATAATAACAAGAACAACATCGAAAAATACTTTTGGAATGAGAACCCATGTTCGAAATTTCCCCAAGACACCTGACGAAGGCTGGAGGGTATATCAACCGAAACGTTGTGTTAACAACAAACAAGATGAGGACAAATACCCGTCAAATATAAATAATGTACATACTTTCTCATCTCTTAAATATAGAATTGTATGAGTTAAGGAACATCCCTTTCGAACTAGGTCAAGGAAGGCATACACGGACGACGTTACCGTCATGGTATCGGACGCCTCCGAAGTGGAGACGGTAGGCATCATCCTAAAGGAATATGAGTCGATTGCAGGGACTGAAATCAACGCTGACAAATCAGGAGTTTGTGGCTGGGCTCATGCAGAGGAAGAACAGTGCCATCGGATGGCGTCGTCGGACGCTGGACCGACGGACCAGTTAAACTGCTCGGGGACTGGTTTGGTCCCGACCTCCAAGTTGATAAGAATTGGGACGAGGTGGTGAACAGGGTAGACAGTCTTATCCAGAAATGGGCTGAGTGGAAGCTGTCCCTGAAAGGTCGGGCAGAGGCGGTGAATGCATACATCGCCTCCGTTATCATTTATCGCCTGACCGTGTTGCCTTGTCTCGGTTATTGCTTGACCAGGTTGGAGCGTCTCTTGTTTAAATTCTTGTGGAAGGGACGCGTTCCAATGGTCAGGCGGTCAGTTTGTTGCCAGCATCCTCTGAGTGATGGATTAGGTATGCCGTAGCTCCTAATGCGCAGACACGCTCTTAGATTACGCCACCTACAACGATTTCTGGACGGTGAGCGTGTGTGAGCACCGTTTGTGAATTACGTCTTTCCGCAACTCCTCTCCTTGATGGAGCTGCAGTCCTTGAAGAAAAGACCGAGAAAGGGCCTCTGGTACCTAGAATGTCGTCAGGCGCTCGCAGCCCTCTACTAGTCAGACAATGGGATCGGTGGATGTTCGACTTTAGAAATTTATAGAGGATTAGTGGTGGGAAAGTGCGACGACGTGAACGAACTGGCTAGTCTGTTCCGGAGGACTTTCCGATCGAGAACTAATGCTTCGAGATAAACTCTACAGGCACGGATGTGCTATCACACGGACTTGTCCGAGGTGGGCGCAGTAACGAAACCGTTCTGCACGCCCTCATTCAGTGTCTAGACATGGCTAACTTGTGAGGTTATGTCGAACAGTTGCTATCACATGTGGGTTGGATCCGTCTGGCGGCTGAGTCTGTGATGATCGCATCGCCGCCCTCCTTCAATTGGGCA
>NC_068986.1:60905793-60907178 GCF_001194135.2 Octopus bimaculoides | reverse complement strand
AGAGAAGGAATTGAAGAGTGCACTTCCTCTTGGGGTTTCAGGGATATCTTGGATAGTGGGGTTCCCTAGAGACCTTCCTGTATCAGGAGGGCCACATCTCTATCATCCTCCCCGCCACTTTTTTCCTTTTTTATTTAAACCTTTGTATGCTATGCATATGTCTCTTCTTTTTCAGTGTATACCGTGTGTATATTTAATTTTCTTCTTCCTTTTTTTTTATCATTTCATTATATGTAAATCCTCACATTTTATGCCTGTCTTTGTATTGTCCCCCCTCATCCTTTGCCTTTGTGGCAAATAAATGAAATCATCATCATCATCATCATCATCATCATCATCATTATTATTATTATTATTATTATTATTATTATTATTATTATTATTATTATTATTATTATTATTGTTATTGAATGAGAGAGCAGAGCATGCCATCAAAGTGACACTGGGGTACAATTATACGAAGCCCAATATACACATCATGACTACCTGTCTGATAAGGGTACACCAAGTACATGCATCATAACCACATGGTGATCTTATATCAAGATAAACAGCGCATGATCTTGCAGGTGGGGGTCCAGTTAGAATTTTCTTCACGTTGAGTAGTTCATCCCGCTCAAAAGGTCCCTGAATAAGGTTTGTTTAAGGATGATGAACGAAACACCCATGTTTCCAGAGGTGAATTATTATTATTATTATCATTATTATTATTATTATTATTATTATTATACACACAACAGATTAGACTGGTAGAAAAGAAAAATTCATGACATTGGGCCACAACAAGTAACCTTAGATGCCAAGAACCTTCTTAAGTATCCTAGGTGTCCCTAATAACACTGCGTAGATTTTCTGCCTATTTCCTCTATCCAGCTGTTCAAATCAACTTTGACTGTCCTTCTTCCTCTTCCTCTGTTCTTTCCTTCCAGTTACTCTCCATCCTTCCTCGCCAGTTTCCTCCTTCTCTTCCACCATTTCCTTCTCGACCTTCTGTGCATGCTGGTTTTTTAGGACAGTCCGCTCTAATGTGGCCCTTTAGGCCGCATTTGTAGCAGCCCTCCACCCACACTTTCATTACAGTATCTCCTACTGACACCGTTTCTGCCAGTTTCTCCATATTTTCTACTGAAATTTGAATTAACATATCCAGAACTTTGCCTCGCCAATTCCTTGCCTCTGTTTCTGTAGCTTGGAGCACGGCCACTTCCTTCTCATTTCCAAGAAGTATTACCGCCACCACCCAAGCCACGTCTATTTCAGGGGGAATTTAAGAAAAGAAGCAAAATTAAAAGAAACGCATGAATTATGGAAAGATGATATAATGAGGAGGAACGCCCACTCGACCCTCGAAGTCGAGTGGTTACATTTAGACAGTATTCTCTTCT
>NC_068986.1:60901189-60905335 GCF_001194135.2 Octopus bimaculoides | reverse complement strand
GAAGTAAGCTTGGGATCTTTTCCCTTTGGCCGGCACATTTAAAAAATAATTTTTTGCAACTAAACACTTTCAAAATTCGTATACTGGTAGAATGTGTCACATAAAACATCATTTACTCTTGGCGTTTTTGAGAAAATTGTTTATTTTCGAAGTTATTTCGTGTTAAAGTTGTCATATTTCGGTAATTTCAACCAATCAATTTCGTCTATTGAAGTGAAAACAATTACTGCTGTTGTTTGTCAACCAGACGTTCCGGCGGTGTATATTTCGTTTGTCACTGTTATTTATGACATCGTTCGTGCGTTTGTACTGGTTTTAGCTTTAGGGTTTTAGGGTTAGGGTTTTAGGGTCAGGGTTAGGGTTAGGGTTTTAGGGTTAGATTAGGGTTTTTTCAGCTACTATTTTCGGAAAGACATTTTTGCCCCCCTCCCCCTCCAATTTCTTCACTTTTCACCTTTTTCCGTAACTCTAATCTTAAAATCCCAACCCTAACCCTAACTCTAAAACCCTAACCCTAACTTTAAAACCCTAACCCTAAAACCTAAACCCTAATCTAACCCTAATTCTAAAACGCTATCCCTAACCCTAAAACCCTAACCCTGACCCTAAAACATTAACCCTAACCCTAACCCTAACTCTAAAACCCGAACCCTAACCTTAACCCTAAATCCTTAATGCTAAAACCAGTACAAACGCACGAACGATGTCATGAATAACAGTGACAAACGAAATATATACCGCCGATAGTTGTTGTTGACAAACAACGGCAGATCCCAAACTAGGCAATTTCGAAAACGCTAAAACAAAGCGAAAATACTTTCACAAACAAAATAAACTGAAAAAAATTTTTTTTAATAACTAATAACTGAATTGACTAAACTATACACACGTGTATCTCAAATGTAAATACATCAGAAATAACAGTGACAAACTAAATATACACCGACGGAACGTCTTGTTTACAAACCACAGCAGTAATTGTTTTCACCTCAATAGACGTCATTGATTGGTTGAAATTACCGAAATACGACAACTTTAACACGAAATAACCTCGAAAATAAAGAATTTTCTTTAAAAATGCCAAGAGTAAATGATGTTTTAAATGACACATTCTACCAGTATACGAAATTTGAAAGTGTTTAGTTACAAAAAAATATTTTTTAAATGTGCTGACCAAAAAGGAAAAGATCCGTAAGCTTGTTTTAATTCCCAACTGCGGGGGAATTGTTATTATTTTCTGTAGCTTTAAGCTAGTTGTGTGGGGCTTAGGTCCCCCCAAAAATTTACGACGTTGAGCCAAAAAATTGTTTTGTGAAAAATGGAAAGTGAAAATTCATGTTCACCTGTGTCAGGTGAAGAAAGTAACTCACCAGTGGATACACCAAGAAAATTGAACTTCGCAGATGTGACTGAAAAGAAGGAAAAAAGGTTAACATCGGAAATTTGGAAGGAGCATATGTCAATGATGAAAAAGGAGGGAACAGACATTCAATTAGCCCCTCCGACTGAAACAACACAAAAAGTAGAACAAAGAAGAATCATTTACAAAACATAATGTCGGAAAAAAGATAATATTTAAAACTGACGAAGAGAAGATCGAAAAATGTTTAAGATCAATATAGTCGGACAATACATACATAAACCGGGGAAAACGGTTCGAAACCGTCGAAGTTCGTTTTAAATCAGAGGAAATAGCCAGGCAGCACTCTTCTAAAAGGCCGAGAACAGAGGAGGTGGTGCTTCTTCCCACTTACATGAGAAGAAGAACATCCAAAATTAAAATAAATGATATACCTCCTGAAGTAGATGCCGCCTGGCTGGTGGCAGTAATCATGGACCTGGAGGAAAAGGTAACTCTCCTCCAGGAAACGATAGCTGAGAAAGAGAACTGGAAGGGACAAAGCTTGAACATGACAGTTCAGGTGGATGTCCCAACAGTAGAAGAAATTGCGGAGACCATAAGCGTCGGAGAGGAAAAACCAATTGTCTTCGTGGAAGGCAGGCACTCTAGGTGCTTCCAGTGCGGTTTGAAAGGGCACACATAAGATCGGAATGCCAAGCAGGAAAGAAAGTAGAGGAAGAAAGAGGGAAAAAATTAACAGAAATACCAACAGCTGAACCAACAACACCAATGCCAAGTGATGAAAGCAACAAGGAGGAGGGGTGGTCGACAATTTTAAAAAAAAGTAAAAAGACCGCCCCTCCCAAAATGAAAATACATAGGAAAAAGTGGAAAAAAGAGAGCAGAACTACATGGTCATTAAGGCAAGGAATAATATACTAATCAACCGTTTGGCAGTCGTTGGGACAGCCAAACGAGTTGAAGAATTTACAACAAAAGACTATTTAATATACAAGATAGGCCGGAAGGATTACGGTCGCATCTAGTCAGAATTCTATCATGACGTAGGTCCTCTGAGGTTGGACTATTCGCCTCACATTTTTGAGGGCCTACGGCAAAATACCCCACGAGCCCGAGATAAAGATAAAGAGAATGAAGACGCTTCGAACCACTGATGACAGGGGTGAGTATGTTGGTTATATAAATGTACGTGGCCTGGGGTCAAGCTGCAAGCAAGGTCGCTTCCTTAATGACATCAGGTCGCATAATTTGAATGTCATTGTTGGTACAGAAACCCGGTTAAGGGGGCCAAGCGATCTGGTCACTGTTGGATGGCTACGAGAGTTTTTCTCTCTCCGGGTTGTCCTTCTATCGGAAGCGGGGTGTTGGTCTTCTTAAAAAGAAATCGGGTTTCGGAGCAAAAGTTAATTTTCGCAGATCCAGCATGTAGGCTGGTCGTCATGGACTTGACGTTCAGCCGTGGTAAGATTATCAGACTGGTTGCAATTTATGCACCCCCCCCGCATACTGGGCAAAGCGAGTATTTTCAAAACCTGGAGAAGTTTCTTGGTACATCACATTCTTTAGTTGTGCTAAGAGACTATAACACAATCTGCGATGCACGTGCAGATATTGTTGGCTCGTGTTCTGTTAGAAATGGTAATCATTGCTTCTTGGAACTGCTAAGCCGCTTTGAGCTAGTAGATCTTTATAGGCTGTAATTCCCGAACGCTCCATTATGGACATGGTCAAACAGCGACGGATCTTCCAGATCGTACCTAGATAGAGTGTTAATTAGAAAAGCTGATAGAAATATAGCTAGGTGTCCACAGTTCTACCCGGACAGTTACAGTGATCATAAAATGGTCACCTGTAAGCTTGACATAGATAAGTTATATTATAGAGGTCCTGGCTACTGGAAACTTAATACGTCCCTTTTGACGAATAAGGAATACACAGACCGGATTAAGTTACTGATCCAGAGGGCATTAACCGGATCCGTTATTGATAATAAATGGTGGTATGCCCTCGAGCGAGCCATTAAATTCGAGTCTATTAGATATTAGCGCAGGAGTGGCTGTGTAGTAAGTAGCTTGCTTACCAACCACATGGTTACGGGTTCAGTCCCACTGCGTGGTACCTTGGGCAAGTGTCTTCTACTATAGCCTCGGGCCGACCAAAGCCTTGTGAGTGAATTTTGTAGACGGAAACTGAAAGAAGCCCGTCGTATTTATAGATATGTGTGTGTGTCTATGTCTGCGTTTGTTCCCTCACTATTGCTTGACAACCGATGCTGGTGTGTTTACGTCCTCGGTAACAGTGGTTCGGCAAAAGAGACCGATAAGTACTAGGCTTACAGAGAATAAGTCCTGGGATCAATTTGCTCGACTGAAGGCGGTGCTCCAGCATGACTGCAGTCAAATGACTGAAACAAACAAACAAAAACAAAAAGCATAGGTTTAGTGGCTAGAGAGGCTAGGAGGGATTCAGCATTAGTTAAGGATTTAGAAGAAGCAATGGAAACTGGTTCAGGTGAAGACCAAGAGACTGGCGTTAAACCAGCACCTCGAAGCCAAACATATGGGTTGCATTGTCAGGGCTAGGCTTCGTACAGTGGGTTGTGAGGGAATCAAGTGGCCCGAGTGGTGGAAGCTCAACGTGGTAACGATGCCACAATCCGATCTTTGACGAACCAACGAAGTAAGTTGATAGACGAGTCCGAGGAGATGTCGAAGATTTTCAGGAGCACTTCGCCCAGATTTTCGTGGGGAGCGGCGGACCGGAAAGTAGGGAGGACCTAACGG
>NC_068986.1:60897363-60900889 GCF_001194135.2 Octopus bimaculoides | reverse complement strand
CATCACTCTGCTAAACGCAGAGTTGAAGATTTTGTCCAAAGTGTTATCGAAAAGATTGGCACGTGTCGTGGATGGTCTGATCGGGGAGGCACAGTCATGTGCAGTTCCCGGCAGAACCATCCAGGTTAATCTCCATCTTCTACAGTACACTTTAGAAGAGTTTAATAGTGATTCTGGTAAGGGCGCGGCGGTGGTACATTTAGACCAGTCAAAGGCTTTTGATAGGGTCGAACATCGGTACCTGGTGTCCGTTCTCGCACAGTTCGGCCTGGGTCTTGGCTTCCTCAGGTGGATCATTCAGATTTATGACAACATCGACTCGGTAGTTCGGGTGAACAGATTTTTATCTAAGCTGTTCAGCATCAAACGCTCTGTTCGTCAAGGGTGTCCGCTCTCTCGCTTTTGTACGTAATGGCTCGTGAGCCATTGCTGCGAAAATTGAGTGGTATCCCGAGACAACCAGGTTGTGGAAAGTCGGTTTCAGCTTACGCGGATGACATCACCACCATCGTAACCAAAATGGATCACCTACAGAGGGTGGGCAAGGTCATTACGGTTTACGAGACGGTGGCAGGAGCAAAGGTTAATCGTGAAAAGTCAGTCGGCTTGCAGCTTGGCACCTGGAGAAGCAAGTCGATGCCTCCTAACAGCGTCGTGGGATGTTGGACGGAGGGTCCGATTAAGTTGCTAGGAGTTTGGTTCGGACCAGACCTGCAAGTAGAGAAGAATTGGTCCGCGGTATCGAGCAGGGTGACCCACATAGTCAAGACCTGGACTTGGCGGTGGTTAACCCTGAAAGGGAGGGCGGAGGTGGTCAATGTGTTCATCGCATCGATCATCCCCTACCGCCTAACCGTCGTTCCTTGCCCTGATTCGTGGTTGATCAAGCTGGAAAGACAACTCTTCCACTTGTGAAAGGGCTTGAAACGGCTTGTGAGACGCTCTATTTGCTGCCAACAAACGTTAAAGGGTGGGCTAGGGATGCCTTGGCTGTTGATGCGCAGACATGCGCTGGGGTTGAGGTATCTTTGGCTCTACCTGGATGGTGAACGGGTGTGGACAGGAAACCTGGTTGAATCGTAGATCGAAGTTGGGTACATGGTTCACGGAGTGTCGCAAGACTCCCCTGCTATTCCGCCACTCGGGCAATGCCTGTGGTAGTGGTTCCATCGCATTCTTTTATAGAGGGTTAGTAGAGGCGGAATGTGACGATACCTTGGGGTTGGGGGAGACCCTAGGTCTCGACGATAATCAGCTGGCCAGTCTGTTCCAACGTACATTCGGACCGAGGAGCCTTACTTGTTCGGGACAAGCTCACAAGGCATAGTGGTCAAGGCCCACCGACCTGTCCAAGATGCGGGCGGGATAGGGAAACTGTCGCGTACGCTATTGTTTAGTGTTCGGAGGTGTCGGACGTGTGAGTTTATGCTGAACAACTGTTGTCAAGTGCTGGAAGAGTACAGGTATCGACTGAGTCTATAGTAAAAGTTGACCTGCCTGATTTCCTATCGAAAGAAGGTAAGAATTGTTTTCTCATTATAGTAGAAATTGCGAGAGAGGTGATTTGGAAGACGAGAACGAAAGGGGTAAAGTCGGGCATCTTCATCTCTGGTCCTGTATTGGTGAATTACTTCACCTTTCACCTGAAAAGGAAAATAAGGCTAGAGAGAAAATGCCTGACTGTGAAAATGTTTGAAAATCGTTGGAAGAATGTTGCACGGATGTTGCGTATGAATGTAACCGCATGAATGCGACACGGGACGTGCTCCAGGTATCAGTGGTGAGGCGGGGCTCGTGTGGTCCGAATTGAACCCGCCTCCACTTCATCCGTAATGTCTTCCGGTCTGTCTTATCATTCGTTAATTTTTAATCTCATATTTTTGTAAAACTCATTCGTTTATCTGACCCCAAATCAGATTATTTTGTCCCCTCTATGTTGGCCCCTTATAGACAGAAAAAAAAATCATCCGTTAAAGTATACCGGCCCGTATGTCTTTATCACAAATTCACGGCAAGACTTTCTTAGGTTGTCTCTTTCATCGTTCACCAATATACACCTCTCGTCTTCTCCGAACCACTCCCTTTGCAACTTGACTCTTATCAGATTCTTTCACTTCGATATTCTTTTTCCACTTCTATGCTTTTCTTGCAAAGGATTAAAAATCCCTTATTCTCGCTATACTTCACATTTTCTAGCCTTCTCTCAGGCATCTTTTCCTCTTCCTGTGTGGGTTCAGGCAGCTCTTCATCTTTTTTGTCCGCCTTCCCGGCGTCTGCTGTCGCTCTCTGTAACTCTTCCCTTGATCTAGCCTTCTTTCTTCTCTTGGGGTTGACGAACCCATCACTCCCCTTTTTTGTCGCTTTCGTTTTTTTCCTTCTATCTCTTCCTTCTCCAGCTCATGAATTTTTATCTTCCCTCTTTTCCGTTTCAGTATCCATCGTTCCTTCTGTCCCCATTTCTTTCTCTTCTTTCTCACTCACCACTGAATCAGATGGCTTATTTTCATATAAGGGGGCACTTCATGTACCCCCTTTCACCACAGATGTAGCAATTGTGTTTGCGACCCTCCGCTATCACCTTCAAGGAATTTTCCCCTTCGATCTCGATTTGGTATGGAATCCCCTCTACATCCTCCAATGTGGCGTAGATCCCATGCTTCCACTCCTCTTCCCCATGAATTCAACGTATCTGTAGTTCCAACAGTTCCGAGCTCGGGCTCGCCCTCGGAGGTCGCTAAAACGGCCGCCTTCACCCGCTCTGTCTTAATTTGAGGAGGTACCCTAGCTATCCTGACCCAGACGTAGCACTTTCCCCTATACGTGGGTAACAGCCTTATCTTGTTCGACTCTACGCAAACGGCGTAATATGAGACTGCCTCCTCTTCGGTTGCAAACCTTACCTCCGCAGTGCCATACCTCTTTCCTTTTCTCACAAATGACGCCTTATCTATGATGTCTCCTAGTCACTCCTCTACTACTTCCGATAGTTTCACAGTTTTCTTAGTAGCGATCTCTTGCGTGTAGTACACTACCGTTTTTGCGTTCTTCTCTTCTATTGACTCTTGTGGAAAGGGATCAGTTTGACTATGTCTGCTGCCTTCTTCAAAAATTGTACACTTTTCGCCATTTCCTGTTTGTCAATTCGTACCTTCTTGGCTTCCAACTGTCTAGTTGAGTTTGCCGCAGCGGCTTTCGCGTAGCTTTCCATAATGCTACGCTCTTCCTCACCCCCAATAGGGAGAAAAAGAATGAAAATAACAGCAGCTAATAACTCGCGGGAGACGCTTCAACAATAAAATCAACAGTAAAATCACAACAGAACTCACCTTCTTCACACAAAAAATTACACTAGATTCGAAGCGAACGTTTCGTTCTATTTTATTATTACCTATAAAAAGTGTACATCCAAACTGAATGACAAATACAACACAGACAAACAATACATAACGAGACATAACATAGAATCGGGGAACTAAAATTATAAAATAGAAATTTAAGAAAAGAAGCAAAAATAAAAGAAACGAAT
>NC_068986.1:60895667-60896870 GCF_001194135.2 Octopus bimaculoides | reverse complement strand
TCTACCTCTAGAGATTTCTTGTAACCATGGGCCTCGAGGAAAAAAACACTGTATTACAGGTTGGGCTGATGGAGCCACGTAACTTCTCGTCGTCTTCTGGTCTCCTCTCTGGTTTCTTTTCCACTTCCTGTACAAGTTCGGGCGGCTCTTCATCTGTTTTGTCTGCCTTCCTTCTTCTCTTGGGGCTGACGAACCCGTCACTCCCCTCTTTTGCCGCTTTCGTTTTCCCTCTATCTCTTCCTTCTCTTGCTCATGGTTCTTATTTTGTTCCTTTTCCGTTTCTGCCTCCATATAAGTGGCCCCTCCAAAAAGTATTCTGGAGGACGTTGAAAAAAAGACTATTATATTGTTATACTTCGACCGTGCGAACCAAAGGAGATGGCGACGTAGACGGTAAAAGGCTCCTTTTTACCATGTCGCACGGTCGAACACAAAACAAGATATATAAGATAGTTGGCTCATCGTGAGATACGCGAGCCATTGTGCCAGTAAAAGAACTTAGGACAAACTCAACCGTTAGATTGAATAAGAATAAATTTATTAACAAAGTGAAACATTGTGTCTGTGTGCGCGTGCATGCGACATATGAAATTAACACAGTAGATAATTCAGGCCTTCGTGTACAAGAGAAGGTATACAACAATGTGAAGTGACGGACAGTCGTATAAACAATAGTGTGTGTACAATATGTGAGAGTACAAGTGTGCGTGTGAATGAGCGGAAACACAGAACAATAGAAATAGTGTCTGTAACATAGACTGTAAAAAGTTTTAACACTGAGATAGAGAAATGCCAGTTCGTATTAGAGTTACACAAGGAGATAGAATGTTCATACGCAGGAAGTTGTAGCCAACGAGCAGCGCTGTAGTATCACACTATGTGTGTTGAGCGGCGAATGCTGCGACCTGTGTTACCTGATACAGAATATTCTCGCTGGTTAGTTCTGACTGTTGTTCGTGAGTGGAAACTCCACTCATACAGTGAAGATAAAACCGCGCTTGTTAATGTTGGTGTTGCTGGCGACGACAATGGTAGACAGTACATTGGTGGTGAAGACGTCGAAACTGGAACTGGCTGTAGCTGTGTTCTGTACGTGTGTGGTCAGCGACCAGACCTGTGAGAGATCTGAAATCGAAGACATGTGTGATCAGCGACCAGACCTGTGAGAGATCTGAAATCGAAGACATGTGTGGTCAGCGACCA
>NC_068986.1:60890744-60891549 GCF_001194135.2 Octopus bimaculoides | reverse complement strand
CTAGCAGCGGATATAAAAAGGGGAATTTGACATGACAATCAGTCGGACGCTGACACTCGTTGATGCTGCATCGAAGAAGCCAGGGAATAGAAGAAAGAAGACATGCACCCAACACACCTCCGAAAGGGGGGGCGCCACGTCAAAACGGTAGAGGAGTAGGGGCCGAAACCGGATGTGGTTCCTCCTGATGATGCTTTGAGCTAACTGGATCCTATAAAGGAGCTGTTGTGGTAGCAGACCACGAAACATGGTTGAAATTCCTTCCTATGAGAGTAATTCCGTATTCTGTATTTGGGGTCACCAGTGTAAAAGTTTGATAGTTGTCATAGAGACTTTAGTCTCTCTCTATCACCTTTCAACAGCATTATAAATTGAAGAGACATTAGAACAATTAACAATATAATAAAACGGTTTTATTTATGATGATGCTTGGTTTCTCAATTCCTGTCATTCAGCTTAGCAGCCGCTGATTAAGTTATAGTTTGGTAATGGAAGGTTAAGGTTTTCCTTGATGCCTGCCAGAGAACAGTGTAAAAGTGCTTCGTGGAGGAGCGAGGTGTTGTTACGTAGAAGGTCTCTGCTCAACTCACTGAGAAAGTGAAACTCCTCTTTAAATACGAGTTTTACTACGCATGCGCAACTCGAGGGGCTTCCGGTGGTGAAGTCCCCTGCGCATGCGCAGAATAGTACTTCCTCAATGGCGGCTATAATTTCGCGCCACTACAATATACAAGTAAAATATATTGCGAGAGAATTTCATGGGCTCCCTTTCAGTCACCATTTTTTCTATGTGTAATGTTGCCAG
>NC_068986.1:60879850-60890544 GCF_001194135.2 Octopus bimaculoides | reverse complement strand
GAGACGGGAACTGCCATGTAGCAACTATCCTCATCTTTTTTCTTCTCGTGTTTTTTCGCTTTTTGCTTAAACGAGTCTCTTTTTCATCTATCTTTTTCGGTAAGAGAGTGGTTTTATTTTCCTCTTGTTCTGAATAAGAGACTACTCCTCCCCTTTTTCTGGCATTGGTGTTCGATTCTCCTATGAAACCGCCACTTGTTCCTTTTCTTCTTCCTCCTTTTTTTTCAGTCTCTTTGCTTTTATAGTTCACTCTGAGGTGGTCTTTTTTTCCACACTAGAAGCATCGAGGCTGGCGACCTTCTACTGTAACCAGCAGTCGGGTCTCACCAACCTCGAAGATTTCGATGATTTCTTCCAGTGTGGTCTGTTCCGCTTGTATGATTAGCCTAATCTTCCGGCCGTGCCAGTTACGTGGCTCCATCAGCTCGGCCTGTCACACAGTGTTTGTTCCCTCGAGGCCCATGGTTACAGCCACGACGATCCATTCAGGGTCCACCTCAGGGAGAATGTTATTCACAGTGATTCTGCACGTTCTTCTACCCATGTATAGGGGTAGAAATACTACTTCTCTTTTTAATGGGTCGACAGAATGGAGTCGCGCTTCCTCTTCCGACTCCATTCTTACCTCCACCGTCCCAAATCTCCTTCCTCTCGCAATATATTTTACTTTGTGCCATATTGGCTTTAGGCAGTTTTCAATCTCTGCTTCAGTTACATATTCAATTTTCTTCTCCTTCACTTTATACGTCTTGTATATTATAATCCTTTTTTTCATCATCCTCCAGAATACTTTTTGGAGGGGCCACTTATATTTTGTGCCCCTCTCTTGACACTATTTGTGTTGGTCAACATTATTCAGATTAACTTTTTTAATCTTTGCTCCTTTGACCGCGGCGAAGTCAAGCTTATTTTTCTCTTTTTTCTCTTCAGCTTTTTCTTTTGTTAGCGTGCTTGGAGTTTCTATGTTTCTCCTCGTTGTAGCTGGCATTTCCTTTCCTAGTATCGGGTATTCCTCGTCGGAATCAATCAGACGTTTTTCAACTACTTTCTCTACCTTCTCCTCGCTCATGCACCTCTTCTCTTCTCTTGGCTTCTCCACACAAGCCATAATGAAGGCTTCCCTGCACGGGGGAAAAAACAATTAATAAACAGTTCAAAAATAACAAATAAATAAACTTTAACAAACTTCAACAACTCCTCTTCAGCACAACAACGCAATCCAACAGAGCACAAAAATCAATCCAACACAGCAAAATTAGGATCCGAAGCGAACGGTTCGTTCTATTTTATTATTACCTATAAAAGGCGTTCATCGAAACTGAATGACAAATACAACACAGACAAACAATACATAACGAGACATAACATAGAATCGGGGAACTAAAATTATAAAATAGAAATTTAAGAAAAGAAGCAAAAATAAAAGAAACGAATGAATTGTGAAACGATGATAGAATGAGGCGGAATGCCCACTCGACTCCCGAAGTCGAGTGGTTACATGTAGACAGTCTCTTTTTTTTTCTTATTCTTTTTTACGAACACATTTTTCTCCAGTAAAGTTCAAAAGTTTTTTTCCTTTTTACCCCTCTTTTTTTCCTGTTGTTTCAAAAATGCTCATAATAAATCAATTACCTTATATTTGAAATTCTCCATCCTTGTATAATTCACAACCAGCGGCCTTCCATTGAAGTACACTGGCCCTTCCATTCCTGTGATAAATTTCCTACAATATTTCCATAGGTTGTCGCTCATTTCCTTGTTCAACAATACACATCTTTTTTCTTCTGCGAATTTCCCCTTAGGCAGCTTCACTCTAATTAAATTCTTCCACTTTGATATTCTCTTTTCTACTCTATGGATTTCTTGTAAAACATCATAGTTCCCTTATGCTCGCTTGTTTTCTCATCTTCCCCGATTCTATGATGTGTCTCGTTATGTATTGTCTGTATGTTTTGTATTTGTCTAAACGATTTCGATGTACGCCTTCTAATAGGTAATCATAAAACACAACGAACCGTTCGCTTCGGATTTTGTGAGTTGGAGTTATCATTTTGAGATTGTGTTATTGTTTGTGAAGAGGTCGGCTGTTAAAATCATATTTATTGAACATTTATTGAGCATTGTTGCTGTTAAGTCGTTAAAACCATTGTCGTCTTTCTCCGTGCGGGGGAGCCAGCATTATGTCTAGTCCGAAGAAGCAAGAGGTCAAGGTGGAGGGACTCATGGAGAAGATTGTAGAATCACGTCTTCAAGAAGATTCTGATGAAGAGAGTCCGCGGATGAGGAGGAATAGCACACATGAACAAAAAATAACGAAGCCGTCAACTTCGAGAAAGAATGTCGATGTACCGAGTCTACTAACGAAAGAAAAAGTAGAAGAGAGAAAAGAAAAAAAAACAAAGAAACCGTTTGACTTCGCTGCTGCAGCAAGAGCGAAAGTAAAAAAGATTAACCTTAACAACATGGAAGAACATAAAGAATTGTTAACTAGGGAGCGGCACTCAACAAGAGTTAGAAAAGAAAACATTGATTTTTAAGTCAAAGAAAGAAAAATTGACTATGTTGTGGAGGCTGAAATAAAAAAAACGCCTCAAGCCGATATGGAATAAGATAAAATATTATCAAGAGGAAGACGGTTTGCAACGGTCGAGGTCAGGATGGAGTCGGAAGAGGAAGCCCGGCTCCATTCGGTAGATCCATTGAGAACGGAGGAAGTGGTGCTTCTGCCCGTATACCCCGAACAAACCACGCTGGAAGAGATTAACGAAATTATCGAGGTTGGTGAAACCCGTCTGGTAGTGATGGTGGAAAGTCGCCAGCCTCAATGCTACCTCAGGGTAGATTGCAAGACCAAAGTGGCCGAAAAAAAGGAGGAAATGGAGAAGGAACCGGCAGAGAACGAGCCAACGACGTTGGCACTGCAAGTAACACCTATGCCAGAAGAAAAAGAAGAGGAGGGGTGGTCTCTTGTACATAACAAGAGGAAGATGAAGCCACCCTCCCCTGAAAAAGAAATAAGGAAAACAGAACAGCGACAATATAAAAAAAGCGAGGATGCCAGAAAGAAGATATTTGTTACATGGCGGTTCGCATCTCAAATAGAGATCTAGCGAACCGTCTAGCAATTAACCACGTTGAAAAAATAGAAACAGAAAATTTTTATACCATCTGTTGTATATGACCCCCAGATCATATGGTATTGTCCCCTCTATGTGCGCCTGTAATAGGTAATAATCAAAAGAAAGGAACCATTCGCTCCGGATATTTTGCTTTGTTGTGTTGTATTTTTGTACCTTGTTTAGATTCTGTTATTGCTGTAAAGAGGTGGGTTGTTAAAGTTAAATTGTTACCGTATTTATTGAATATCGTTGCTGATTGTTTGTTAAAACAATTGTTTTTCCTCCGTGCGGGGGAGCTGACATTATGGCTGGTTCAAACAAGCCAAACGTTGAGGAGAGGTGTACAAGTGAGGAAGAAATTGAGAAGCATGTGGAAAATCAACTTACTGAGGATTCTGATGAGGCGAGTCCACGAATGGGAAGAAATTGCCCACCTGTACCAGCAGAAATAAAACCGTCAATATTGAGGAAAAACATTGAAGTAGGCGTAGGAGTGGCTATGTGGTAAGTAGCTTGCTTACCAACCACATAGTTCCGGGTTCAGTCCCACTGCGTGGCACCTTGGGCAAGTGTCTTCTACTATAGCCTCGGGCCGACCAAAGCCTTGTGAGTGGATTTGGTAGACGGAAACTGAAAGAAGCCCATTGTATATATATATGTATGTATATGTATGTATGTGTGTGTGTTTATGTTTGTGTGTCTGTGTTTGTCCCCCCAACATCGCTTGACAACCGATGTCGGTGTGTTTATGTCCCCGTAACTTAGCGGTTCGGCAAAATAAACCGATAGAATAAGTACTAGGCTTACAAAGAATAAGTCCTGGGGTCAATTTGCTCGACTAAAGGCAGTGCTCCAGCATGGCCACAGTCAAATGACTGAAACAGGTAAAATAGTAAAAGAGTAAGTAACAAGTCTGCTAACTAAAGAAAAATTAGAAGAGAAAAAAGAAAAGTCAGGAAAAAGACTTGACTTCGCCGCTGCGGCGGGAGCAAAAGCAAAAGCCAACATGGAACAACATAAAAAAGTGTTAACAAGGGAGGGGTATGAAATCAAAGTGGCCCCTCCAAAGAGTATCCAGGAAGAACTGGAAAAAAGAACACTAATTTTTAAAACTTACAAAGTTAAAGAGAAAAAGAATTGACTACGTGGTGGTGGCTGAAATAGAGAAATGCCTCAAGCCTATATGGCACAAAATTAGATATATTACAAGAGGAAAACGATACGCAACAGTTGAGGTCAGAATGGACTCGGAAGAAGAAGTCCGGCTCCATTCCGTAGACCCATTAAAAGCGGAGGAAATAGTACTTATACCCATATACATGGGTAGAAGGACGTCTAGGATCACCATCTACAATATTCCCCCTGAGGTGGACCCAGAGTGGCTCGTCGCGGCAGTAACGATGAGCCTTGAAGAAAAAAATAACAGTATTAGACGCTGCCACGTAACTAGCACGGTCAAAGCGTAGGTGTAATTATAGAGGCCGAAGAGACCACACTGGAAGAAATCATCGAAATCATCGAGGTTGGAGAGCCCCGTCTGGTAGTGAGGGTAAAGGGTCGCCAGCCACGATGCTTCCAGTGTGGTAAGAAGGGCCACGTCAGGGCGGATTGCAAGCCGAAAGAGCCCGAGAAGAAGGAAGCCACAGAGAAGGAACCAGCAGAGAAGTCAACACAAGTAACACCTATGCCAGAAGAAAAAGAAGAGGAGGGGTGGTCTCTTGTACAGAACAAGAGAAAGATGAAGCCACTCTCCCCTGAAAAAGAAAAAGTTAAAACAGAACCACGACAATATAAAAAAGCTAGAATACCAGAAAGGAAAAAAGAAGATATTTGCTACATGGCAGTTCGTGTCACGAATAGAGATCTAGCGAACCGTCTAGCAACTATCCACGTTGAAAAAATAAAAACAGAAAACAAAAAAGGTTTTGAGATATACAAAACAAACAATAAGACTTAGAATATTCTAGCGAATGACTTTAGTAAAGATGTTGGCCCTCTCAGATTGGATATCACCGCAAATATATATGAGGGCCTCATCTCTCCGACGCCACGAGCTCGGGAAAAAGAAGAGGAGGCGGGTAATCTTCTTATAGCTGTTCACGTAGGATGCATAAATGTGCGTGGCCTGGCGTTTCCTAAATGACGTCAGGTCACAATGTTTAGATGTTATTGTTGCTACTGAAACTCGGTTAAAAGCGCCAAGAGATCTGCTCCCGCTCCTGAAAGGCTACAAGAAATTCGTTGGTCTAACTTAAAAGAAACCGAGTTTCAGAGAAAAAGTTAACTTTTTCTGATCCAGAAGGTAGGCTGGTCGTTTTAGACCTAACATTCAGTTGTGGTAAGTAAATCAGGCTGGTGGCTGTTTACGCACCCAATTCGAGTCAGACTGATTATTACCGAGATTTGGAGAAGTTTCTTGGTACATCACGTTCATTAGTTGTGTTAGGAGATTTTAACACTATTCTCGATGCGCGCGTGGATAGTGTTGGCTCTAATTCTGATAGGAGACCTAACATTGGCTTCCGGGATCTACTAAGTCGCTTTCAACTAGTAGATCCCTACAGACTAGAATTCCCGAACCCCCCATTGTGGACATGGTCAAATAGCGACCGGTCTTACATAGCATTTTTATTAGAAAACTAGATAAAGTTATAGTTACGTGTCCACAATATCACCTGGTCAGTTACAGCGACCACAAGATGGTCACTTGTAAACTGTACCTAGATAAGTTACGTAGTAAGGGATCCGGCTACTGGAAACTCAATAAGTCCCTTTTGGCGGTTGAAGAGTACAGGAACCGGATTAAGTTATTAATACAGAGGGCGTTGACCGGTTTCATTATCAATAACAAATGGTGGTACGCCCTCAAAAGAGCCATTGAATTTGAGTCTATTAGATATAGTGCAGGTTTAGTGGCTAGAGGACATAGGAAGGAAATTGAACTAGTTAAGGCCCTAGAGGAAGCCATGAGAACAGATGACGCATCTCTGGTAAAGGTGAAGAGACTGAAGTTAAACCAGCACCTCGAAGTCCAGCTCATGGTGTGTATCGTATCATCAGAGTTAGACTTTGTGCAATGGGGAACGAGGGAATCAAGGCCGCTGGATGGGCACGTGTCGTGGAGGCACAACGTGGAAACGATTTCATAATTCAATCTTTGGTGAATGCGCAAGGTGAGTTGATAAATGAACCTGGGGAGATGTGTCAGACTTTTCAGGAGCACTTCTCCCAGCTTTTCGAGGGGAGCGATGGGCCGGATAGGAGGACAGACCTTACGGACTTCCTCGCCGGGCTGCCGCCTCTCTCGGGGCAGGAGGCGGAGAGCTGTGAAGGGTCTATTACACCTGAGGAAGTGATTGAGGCCATAGCTGACTGCAGCGGTGGTAATGCGCCGGGACTCGATGGTCTACCATACGAGCTATATAAAAGTATGCCAGACTTGTTCGGGCACTTACTGGCTAGTGCTTACGAGAACTGGCACCAGAAAGGGTGGATTCCCAGATCTGTCTGCCGGGGAGTGGTAGCGCTGGTCAAGAAGGACCCGGACAAGGGGGATAGGATAGATAATTTTAGCCCATCACTCTGCTAAACGCAGAGATGAAGATTTTGGCCAAGATGCTAGCAAAAAGATTGACGCGTGTTATGGATGGCCTGATCGGGGAGGCAGAAACCTGTGCGGTCCCCGGCAGAACGATCCAGGGTAATCTTCATCTTATACGCTACACTGTAGAAGGGTATGGTAATGACTCTAGCAAAGATGGGGCACTGGTCCATTTAGACCAAGCTAAAGCATTTAATAGGGTGGATCATCGTTACCTCGTTTCTGTTCTCGCGCATTTCGGACTGGGTCTTGGTTTCGGATAAACGGCTTTCTTTCAAAGCCGTTCTGCATCAAGCGGTTGGTTCGCTAAGTGTGTCCACTCTCCCTGCTTTTATATGTAGTGGCCCTCGAGCCATTGCTGCGAAAGCTGAGCGGCATACCGACGAATCCAGGGGGTGCAGGATCGGTTACAGCGTACGCAGACGACATCACTATCATTGTGACCAAGATGGAACACCTACAGAAAGTAGGCGAAAACATCAAGATTTACGAGACGGTGGCAGGAGCAAATATTAATCGGGAAAAATCAGTCGGCTTGCAACTCGACACCTGGATGGGCAAGCCGATGCCTTCGAATAGCGTCGTAGGACGCTGGACGGAGGGCCCGGTTAAGTTGCTAGCAATTTGGTTCGGTCCAGATCTCCAGATAGACAACAACTGGTCTGAGGTATCGAGCAAGGTGACCCACATAGTCAAGACCTGGTCTTAGCGGTGGCTATCCTTGAAAGTGAGGGTGGAGGTGGCTAATGTGTTTATCGCATTGGTTATCGTTTAGCGCCTAACTGTCATTCCTTGCCCAGATTCGTGGTTGTGTAAGTTGGAGAGGCAAATCTTTCGTTTTTTGTGGAAGAACTCCGCTCCACTTGTAAGACGTTCTATTTGCTATCAAAAGCCGTTAAAGGGTGGGTTAGGGATGCCTTGACTGTTGATGCGCAAGCATCCGCCGAGGTTGAGACATCTCTAGCTCTACTTGGATGGTGAACGGGTGTGTTTTCCCTTCGCTAAACGGATGTTCCCCAGCTTCACTAGTTTTGGTGATAGAAAAAAACTGGCTTCTCTACCAAGTGGAGATTGAAGGGGAAAATTCCATGAATATAATAGTAGAGGGTCGCAGACCCAATTGCTACATCTGCGGTGTAAGGGGGCATATGAAATTGAAGTGCCCCTTATATAAAAATGAGCCAACTGAGCCGATGCAGAGTGAGAAAGAGGAGTTAGGGGAAATGGAGACTCAAGGAAAGATGGAGGCAGAAACGGAAAAGGAACAAAATAAGAACCATGAGCAAGAGAAGGAAGAGATAGAGGGAAAAACGAAAGCGGAAAAAGAGGGGAGTGGCGGGTTCGTCAGCCCCAAGAGAAGAAAGAAGGCGAAATCAAGGGAAGTGTTACAGATATCACTTTGATATTTTCTTTTCTACCTCTATTGATTTCGTATAAAAAATCAGGATTTCTTTATGCTCACTGAACTTCGCACATTCTGGTCTCCTCTCTGGATTCTTATCTACTTCGTGTGTTTCAGGCGTCTCTATATCTTTTATGTTCGCCTTCCCTGCTTCCGTTATCGCTCTCTGTAACACTTCCCTTGATATCGCCTTATTGGGGCTGACGATCCCATCACTCCCCTCTTTTGTCGCTTTAGTTTTTTCCTCTACCTCTTCCTTCTCTTGCCCACGGCTCTTATTTATTATCGTTTCCGTTTCTCTCTCCATCTTTCCTTGCATCTCCATTTCTCCTTCTGTCACCTCTTTCTCACTCTGCATCGGCTCATTCTACTTATTTTTATTATATTGGGGCACTTCAATTTCATACGCCCCCTTTCACCGCGGATGTAGCAATTGGGTCTGCGACCCTCTACTATTATATTCAGGGAATTTTACCCTTCGATCTCTACTTGGTAGGGAAGCCTCTATATGTGGCGAAGAGCCACATCTCTACTCCACTTCCCCAACAATTCAACATATCTCTTCTTCCAACCTCTCTGTGTTCTGGCTCATCTTCGGTGGTCGCTAGGATGGCCTCTATCAATCATTCCGTCTTTATTTCAGGTGGCACCCTGGCTATCCTGACCCGAATGCAGCGTTTTCCCTTATACATAGGTAACAGCACTACCTTTTCCGATCTCAGGACAATTGCGAAGTGTGAGGCCGCCTCTTCTTTGGTTTCAAACCTCATCTTCACTGTGCCATATCTCCTTCCTCTGCTTACGAATGTTGCCTTTTTCATAATACTTCCTAGGCATTCCTCCACGTCTTCCTCTGACAGTTTTTCAATTTTATTTGTGGTAACCACTTGCGTGCGGTACACCACCGTTTTCTCACTTTTCTCTTCAGTAGACTCTTGAGCGGCGACCAGCTTAATTGCGCTATCCTCTTTCTTCACCAAGCACAGCTCCTTCGTTATTTCTTTTGTTAATGTGCACCCTCCTGGCTTCTAACGTGTAGCTGCCTTGGCTGCAGCAGTTTTATTGACGCTTACCATAATGCTACGCCTTTCTTCACCCCCCCCCCCCCAATGGGGAGAAAAAGAACAAAAACAACAGCAGCAAGTAACAACACGCGCGAGACGCTTCAACAATAGTATTAACAGTAAAAAGTCACAACAGCTCTCACCTTCACACAAAAAATCACAGAGGTCACAGGGTTCGGAGCGAACGTTTCGTTGATACTCGCGAGCAGTTTTAGCTGCTAAATTGAATAGCCAAATTGCTCGAATATCTGGCTTTGAAAGTTCCATTTCAGATGATTGTAATATTTTCTTTATTTGTCCATAAAGGACGAACATAGAGGGGGACGAACATGGACACCACAACACATAACGTTTGTTACAATGAAATCATAATTAAAAATTCAAAAAATATGAAAAATCGGGATGAATATAGAAAATGACGAAATCGAATATAAAAATAGATGTGGGGTTCTAATCAACCCGCTGGTTGTTTTCTCTTTTATTTTCCTTCTTTTTTCTTTTTTTTTCCTCCAGAACCGGCTAAGCCAGCTCGATACCTTCCGCTCGCATCATTCTTACTACAGGCGTCCATCTTTTTCGAAACACACCTTGAGACAGGAACTTCCTCTCCAGACGGATCTTACTTCGCAGGTGATAGTTAAAATAACTGATCAACCCTCGTCCGGAGATGAATTTACTTGCCACAATTCCTCTTCCATGCGTCGTCCATATTGTGTCTTTCAGTGTGGCCACGATGCAGAAGAAACTTACCTTACGTTCCTTGTTAAAGGAGGAAGGTGGTATAATCTTTATAACAGACTCAGCCGACAGCTGTACTCTTTGTTTCCGACATCAGCCGTTCGACATAGGCAATTAGCCCCTTTAATTCCTCACAATTCACGAAGGCATGTGGAAGAGTTTCACTGTCCCGCGTGCACCTCGGGCATGTAGGAGGGACGCCAAAACCATGCCGTGGTTGCCTCTCTCGAACTGGTAAAGCCCTTCGATAAATCAACCAAGCCAGGGATTTCTGGAAATTATCTAGGTACCCCGGCCCAAATGTCCTACAGAAGAGACTGGTTAATTGGTCTTCATCATAGCCTAGAGTTTCCCCTAGGACATCATTAGACTTAGCCACTGCTAACCCGCTATAGAAGTCCGCAGTGATAGCATCGTTGCCGGTATTTCCCGCCCGAGAGAACAGCGTAAGTGCCTTTCTGCACTCCTTGTGTCAATCACCCATTGTAGGTCTCCGCGTGATCCATAGACTCAAGTCCCGCAGGGACTCCAATTGCGGAAAGAAGAACTTGACGTGCGGAGACCACACCCGTTCATCATCAGCCAAGGCATCCCTAACCCACCCTAACCCCAGCCGTCTCTAACCTCCGCAGCAATGGCTCAAAAGCCAGTACGTACAGAAGCGGAGACAGAGGACAACCCTGTCGAACCGAACGCTCGATCGCAAACGGCTTCGATAAAACCGTTCACCCGGATCACAGACTCGATGTTGCTATACATAGCGCTGATCC
>NC_068986.1:60870595-60878909 GCF_001194135.2 Octopus bimaculoides | reverse complement strand
AACGCCTCTTCTAAAGCCTTAATTAAATGCCCTTCTACCCTATTCTGCTCTAGACTTAACTGCTTGCTAAATCTAAGAGATTCAAAGCGAATGGCTCTTTTGAGGGCAAGCCACCATCGGTTATTCAACACGGTGCCAGTCAATGCCCTCTGAACTAACAGCCTAATCTGGTCCTGGTAAGTTTTATAAGCCAAAAGAGACTTGTTCAACTTCCAGTAACCAGATCCTTGTCTATGTACCTTATCTATCTGCATCCTACACGTCACTAATTTGTGATCCGTGTAGGATACATAAGTGAATTGGGGACAGCTAAAGTTAGTCCTATCTCTAATATTAACTATAATTTTATCTATATAAGACCGGATTGATCCAACGTTATTACTCCAAGTCCACGTTGGAACGCTCAGATAATCCAATCTGAATCGATCTGCCAGCCTATATCGCTTAAGCAGACCGACAAGGTGAGAGTAACTTGTCCTATTAGTCGAGCCTACGCTGTCCCTACGTGCGTCGAGGACAGCGTTTAAATCTCCTAACACTACAATTGTCTTTGACGTCACAAAAAAATTCTCCAGGCGCAGATAAAAGTCATTCCGTTTGCCTACGGTCGTAGGCGCGTAAATGCCAATCAAACTGAAAACTTTACCACCAAATGTCAGATCTAGAACGACCAGCTCGCCTTCTGGGTCTGCAAAGATTATACTTTTCTGCTGAGCCATGTTTTTCCGGAGCAAAACTTCAACCTCTCCACGTCCTCCGGTCTGATTAGGAGACATGACTTTCTCATATCCATTCAGGAGGGACGAGAAGGACTGCAGCTTGTCCAACTTGGTCTCTGTAGCGACCATCACATCTATCCTATGTGACCTGAGGTCGTTGAGGAAACAAGCCTGCTTCTACTTCGAAGCCAGGCCACGCACATTCAAACAGGCTATACTAAGTGTAGCCATCTCTCAAAGAAAAAAAAACGAAAAAAAAAACGGCTTACCTTTCCCAAGGAATATGCCTGAGAGTGATCGAGTTAACCGCGCCACCCTCTTTCCATACTTGGTTCAACCGGCGGGTTAATTATTTTTTGGAGTGACCCCAAGCTCCGCAATGTCTTTTGGGTGCACATTTTTCATATCAGTATACAACTTCCTTGAGATTCTTCCGTAAGTGAGGACTCCTTCTTCAACATCACTCTGGAAGATTCTTGTTTGCAGGTTGGGCACAATCACGTCCACCAAATAAGGGTTGGTGTTTCGAAACATTACCACTACCGTTTCAGGTTTTTTTCATTCCCACAGGTTTGGTGGCCTGTACCAGGCCACCTCTTCTGTCGTTCCTTTATCCTGTATCAGTTTTTCAGCTGTGGCCTTTCTGGCCACCTTTGGGATTTTCTTTTCCCTTTTTGAGAGGGGTTTATTTTTTTCCGGTGTTACCGTTTTGGTCTTTTTCGTGAGACCACCTGGAACTCCATTTCGTCATCCTCTTCCTGGGCCGCCGCCCCGCCGCCCCGCCGCTGCTGGTGGTATCCCCCTGGTTAATGGCCTCCTTGGCCAGGGCTACCACCTGCTCCTCACTGGTTACTTTTTACAGGTGGTAGTCCTCTGGGTAATGGCCTCCTTGGCCGGGGCTACCACCTTTTCATTATTTGTTACATCTTTGTTATTAAAGGTGGTAGCCTTCTGGATAATGGCCTCCTTGGTCGAGGCTACCACCTTCTCATTGTTGGTCACACTGCTGGTGGTAGCCCTTTGGGTAATGGCCTTCTTAGCCAGAGCTTCCACTTTTGCCGCTTTCTCGTTGGTGGAGAGAACTTCCTTCTTCCCACTTATCGCCTTTTTCTTGGGAGGCCCACACTCGGCCCTCTGATGTCCCTTCCTTCCGCACCGTAAGCACCGAGGTTTTCTCCTTTCCACATTTATAATTAAGGCTACCTCCTCCGCAACCTGTATTCTATCAGGGAGCTCTTCTAAATCTTCAGGTGTAGCCTGTACAAGGACTTCCAAAGATTGTCCCCTCCAATTCTGGGAGACATATCTTTTTATCTGGATTACCTCCAGTTTTTCTTCTCTATTGAAGAGTATAGCAACAACCCATGCTACCTCAACATCAGGAGGGATATTCATAATTTTTACCCGAGACGTCCTGCGTCCCAGATATAGTGGCAACAATGTCATTTTGTCATTCTGCAAGGTCCGAGCGGAATATTCCTTAGCCTTTTCAGCCGACTCGAACCTTGCTTCGACTGTTGCGTACTTGTTACCTTGGGTCAGGAAGGCAATATCCTTCATTACTGACCCAAGGCACTCTTCCATATCTTCCTCCTCGAACCGTATCACCTTGTTTTTCAAGCAGAAAGTTTTGTAGATTACGGTTCTTTCCCGTCTGCAGGTAGTTATTTCATGTAGGGGGTTACTTTCCCCGTCGCTTTCTGTTATTTTACCAAACAAAAGTTGAATTTCAGCCTTTTTCAAGGTAATAATTCCTGTTGTTGACCAACAGCAGCGGCATAATTCATAGGTGTCGGCGTGGCTACTGCTTCCGCAGTTGACGCCATGGTGGCACTCAAAATTAATAAGTTCCCTCTACAATGAAGTAAAAAATTCAGTTTATACAAATCCTTCCCCCAAGGGGAGGGTAACAACAACAATAGTTCAAGCTGTTAATTAACTACCTAATGGCTATAACAGTAGAACAATAACAATGAGTCCTGCAAACAATTAATCAAATCTCCAATAACCAAAAAAAACCCAAAACAGATGACTGTAATAACGGTAAAAAAAAATATCAATGTTAATTTACTGATGCGTTTGGGCTAGTCTATGTCTGTATTATCAGACAACTGCAAAAAAAATGTTTTTTAAAAATTAAAAATTCTGCAAGATTCGGTACAAATTCTTCATGGTTCAAAACGTTGCTTACTTTTTACTGAATCTGACAGTTAAACAGCCTTACGTATACAGTGGATAACAAACTCTAAAATATCAGTTTCAAGACCACTTTTAAGCGAGAAACTCCTGTCAGAGTCACCTTTTGTAAACATCTAATTAGTAAAGTGGGGAAAATTATCAGAAAAACCATTTCTATTCATATTTTCAAATATATAATATTGTACCAAGGACTTTCTACTTCTTATTCTACTATATTTCTTATTCTACTATATTTCTTATTCTACTATACATACATACACGTGTGTTTGTGTGTTCGTGTATGTATAAGTACACATATAACAGAAGAAGATATTCCAGCAATAATTGAAAAGAATATAAGGAATTTTATCATAACACGTGTGATAATATTGGGCCAACGGACACAGAAACACCCTCAACAGAAAGAAAGATAAGCTAAATGAACGTAGGAACTCTAGTAGTAACAGTAGTTCGAATATAGCCACTGATAAATTTGAACTAACCCTTTAAAAATGATAGGTTTAATGGTTACAACCGGCAACTGGAACAGGGAATGTCAGGAGTGATGATAAAGATAGCCATAATCGTCTAAACTGGATTATTCGTAATACAAACAAACAAACTCGGCGAAATTGTAAAAAGAAATAGTGGTGAATGTAGTAACTTAAAAAAGGAGAGCTAAATGAAAACAAGTAGTCTTGTATAATGAATCACTAATATTCCGAGAAAATTCATGTCATATCAAGGCAGACTTCATTTTCTCATCACGTTCATGCCACTAAGCCTGGGGCCAACCGATGAATCATCGTGGTTGTTGAAGTTGTATGTTAGATTATAAAACTCTTTATCCTATTGAAGATATTGAATAGAGTTTAGACTCTAGTTGATCCTTTTGGGTAAATACATCCGGATGTTTTATCGGAATCAAACCAAGGGTAATGCAAGAATTTGAACTTACACAGTAAGTGGAGGAAACATTTAATAATTGTATTTTTGAGGGGAGGTAAAATCCATTGAATCAACCCAAGTTTTTTACTTGTCGGTACATTTTTTAAAAAAGTTCTGAAGGACTGAAAGCTAGAATCAACTCACGCGGAATTGGATGCCATTAGGAATCCTGTTGCTAATAATACACTGTTTTCAACTTTGAACTGTTGCTATCGATGCAGTCGTAACTACCTATGCAGCAGCACATCAAATGGAGTCTAAAGACAGAAGCGAGATGAGACCTTCTCAAGATCAGCAAAGGCCTGCTGCAGCACTTAATACTGAATCATTAAAACAGCGTTTTCAGGATTAGACAGAGGTCCAATAGAAAAGCTCAAATTCGTTCTTCTCAAATTCGTTCTTCACAACCCCTGGAGCTGCTTTCAGATATGATCCATCCCATTCTTATAAAAATGATAATTTTGTCCAAATTGGTGTGCTAAACTCGAAATTGTTATTTCTGTAAGGCTTTAAAATTTCCGAATGAAACTATTGGTATGCGCTGCTCAGGCGGTAAGGTAAGAGTGCCAGCTCTACCAGCTCCTCCTCAACTTCTTATGGATCTTCTAGAAGGCACTTCTATCCTGTCAAAGAATTTTTCCGAACAATATCAGACAATACAACTCTGCATTTCAAATGACATCATTTGGTGCATCTAAGGAGATAGCTGAATATGGATTTACGCCGACGTTCGAAGTTCAAGGGTAAGTCTATCACCTCACTGCTTCCCTGTTACCCACAAATGAACAACTACAGTTCCTCCAAATTTACTTTATGAGTGATGTAAGACAACAAACACGAAGGAGGTGTCAAAACTTCAGATGATGGGTCGTGTTAGACGCAGCGCCGACCGCCGCCGCAAAGGAGAGTATATCCACTAACAGCTTTGCGGTGCGTTCAAAAATCACATACCCCCACCCACAATTTTCCATGACAGGTTAGTGCCTGGAATACTCCAAACGGACGCATGACATATCGCTTAGTCGAATTAGCCTATTATTTATACCACAAATATTTTGTCGTCAATGCTGCACTTCCTCGTATCACCCGTTTCAGCATAACTGTATACAAACTATGCCATTTTAATCCCGAGCAACGCCGGGTATCTCTGCTAGTTTATATAATTTAACTTGGTCATTTATTCAACGCGCAAATAGTATACTCCACCATATTCAACGTTTGTCTAAAAGTGGGAATAATCATTCGTAACTTCTGCATTAATCTCTCAAGTATTTCACGAGTTATTTCTTCCCTGTGCATGGCGGACCAATCACTTTAGATTAGGTAGTTGGTTATAATTAGAAGAGTTGTGAAATTTTATCTTATCACTAGTGCTGTGTTGATTTGTGTCGTAGGTAGATGTTGTTTAATCTCTGACCCAGTCAATTTGCAACAGAGAAGATAAGAACACAACCTTCAAATAATATGATAACCGCCACGTCGTCTTGTTCATTTAAATCCCAGTATATAACTTTTATAGATAAGTATATAAAATTGTTGGTTGGTGGTGAAGCGTAGACAAGCAGAAATCTAGCATCAATTTTTAATGAAAATAAATAAAGATATACTCTAAAGTCTCTCTCTCTCTCTCTCTCTCTCTCTCTCTCTCTCTCTCTTTCACACACAGTAACACACATTATTGAAACAAAGCGATAAACAAGATGATAACGCGTATGATAATTTCCGTGGGACACGAATTCACATCTCTCCATTAGCGAACAATAAATTTAATTTAATAAGCATAAACGTTAACTGCGAATAAAAATTATAAATAATCTTATGAAAACAACTACATGGTGTCATGTTCGACCTTATTCCTCCTTATTTGTAACTATTGGTAATCGATGTTGTGTCACATCTGTCTACAAAACTGAATTTGTGTGGTTTTAATTTTTACTAACAGTTTTGCGGCTATGCTTACTCGAGGTTTTTTCAGTTGAAATTTGTGTCGTCGGGATTGAGGAAATTTCTCTCTTGCATCTCAAAGTTATGCTGCATTGCTATGTAAACAAACGGGTCATATGAATATATATTCTGAGCCTGAACCATCGAAATGCGAAATTTGCCAGTGTGATCTTCGTTAAAAATAGCCATATTAAGCTCTAGGTATTAATGAGGAATATATTTTAATTGTAAGCAAAAACAAAATAAGGAACAGCAACTTTCTCCATGGAAGCTAACTGCTCAGTTCCCAGTCTCCTAACTTGGACAATAGGTATAAGATGAGCGGCAATAGCTCAACTTAACTGTAGATAACCGAAAATAATTGTAATCAATTAAAATAATCTGGAGGCACTATCTTAGTGGTTAGGGTATTGTACTTATAATCGTAAGAGTGTGGTTTCAATTCCTGGACCGAGCAATTCGTTGTGTTCTTGAGCAATTCGTTGTGTTCTTGAGCAAAGCACTTTATTTCACATTGCTCCAATTCGCTCAGCTGTTATCCTGCAAGAGACTAGCGTCCAGTCCGGGAATACGAAAGGGGGGATGGGTATTACGACACAGTATCCTGGAAAACCGTCCTTAGGATACTATGACACTTGAAGGACCTTTTATCCTTTTTTAAATTAAAAGGGAGTAAAAGCCCTTAGGAAATTCATTGCAAAAGGTAAGAGAAACAACTTCGAAGTTACATTTTACTAAAAGTTAAATGGCGATATGAGCAGGGAGGAGTCTGAGTCTGATTTGCTTAATAGTTAATGTCCTAATTGTGAATTGTCCTAGGACAGTGGAATAGCAGAAACGTTGAGTGCAGGGAAAAATGCCTTGCGGGGTTTTGTTATGAATACTTTACGTGCTAAGTTTCAAGTCAACTTTACCTTCATCCTTTCGTCGATTAAATTAATATCAATCAAGTACTGGTATCGATGTAACTGACTGACTCCTCATACAGATCTTCCTGGTTTTGCTTATGTAAGAATTTATTATTTGAAACTGCCTAAGTGAATTATTTTCTTTCTCTCTCACACACACACATACTCACTCACACACACACACACACACACACACACACACACACACACACACACACACACACACACACACACACACACACACACACACACACACAGAGTAGAAAATTACGCGCTCGTCTAATCATTTTGTCGTTTGGTAGCTACGAGGTTGGCAATGTTTCAACAGTGATCCAATAACACCAAAACATATATTCATGGGTGTAACTACGACTCACTCTCCCAACAACATAACACCATTTAGTTTTTGTCAGTTGAAATTTCGGAGATATCTCCTTTAAGATGAATTTTTATTAACACTACTGATTTCTCATTATGGTTATTTCTTTTAATTAAACTTTATGCAACGGATCGAAAACAATTTTCAATAACCTGCACTTAACTACAAGTTCTTCACGCAGAAGAATCCTTAAATACATTTTCCTTTGTCATCAACTGTATATATTTGTAAAAGATTTAAAAAAAAATAAATGCAACATTCCCAGTAAACGTACGGGAATAAGTATTCTGTAATATCCTAAAAATTGGTTATGTACAATGATAATTACAATTGTTAATCTGTGAAGAACAATTAAACTGTAATAAACTAAAAGGTATTTATTAAATAATGATTTCTTACAATAAAATGAGGTGAATACTATAGCGAAGGTGACAAATCTGTAGTTAGTTTCGATTTTCCGGTGATAGGTATCCTAGGTACTCTGCTTAGGCAAAATATGATCACTAGAGGATAATTACCTCTAACGATGGAAACTCGAGCAATTAAACATGGGTTCAATGATGTAAAATTTTAAAGAACAGGTATATACATGACTGTTACTTATTTTACTGATCATGTAGATAATGAAGACGAAGAAAATCTGTTGAAACTCTGAAGATAGAAGCACAGAATTAAATACTGAAAGACTCATAATCGAGAGCACGAACAACATACAATAAAGAAATAATAAACACGTAAAATACATTTATTAATTCATATTTCCAAATTTAACTATATCTCTTGATACGAGACAATCACTCGCTGGTTTAGTGACAAATTATTTAGAAACTAACATGTGGTCACATTATTACAAAGAGTCTTAAAGTCATATAGAACACCTGCATTTTGATAGGGCTATGTTGGCTTTATAACATACTAGCAGTATAACCCGACCTTGTCCGGGTGTGACTTATTATGCCATCTACGATAAGTCTTGCTAGCTGAAAATCAACTAAAAAAGAAAGCCTTACAACGAAAAAACCCTTATGATGTAAATATGTTCATAATTCAAAAGACGATGAAATTAATAGGGAAAGTCTGAAGGCTGTTTTGTGTAAAATTATTAAGCATACGTAAATTTCTTCCGTGTAATTGGCTATAGAAATGCTTGTGCAAAACAACTTTTTGCGCTGCCCTGATTATACATAGCAGGGTAATCCCTTTCAGCAGGAGCTAGGACGGCAATTTCTGATGAAGCA
>NC_068986.1:60867258-60869266 GCF_001194135.2 Octopus bimaculoides | reverse complement strand
TCTCTCTCCCTCTCCCTCTTTTACTCTTACTCTCTATATTTTTATGTTGAGCGCGTGTGTAAGAATGGCGTTCCAGGTGCAGGGATGAAATATAAAAGTTGCTAGAAACAACAGCCAAATCTCTCTTAAATCACACAAAGTAAACGGAATTTAAAAAATCTAATTACTGCACTGGAAAGTTCAGATCGAGAAAATTCCATTGATGTAAAAAATTTTACGAAAAAGTGGAAAATGTGGATTTCTATAAACATTCAAAAAGGCTTCACACAAACACACAATTTCAGATTTATATATTAAGATGAGACACTTCGTAGTAGCGTGAACCAAGAGGATTGCGATGTACAGTCTTTTCAGTAAAGGGGATTGTTGTGGATTTGTAGTCCTAAATGGTTGGCATTGGACATAACGAGGGTAGTATAGTAGTGACTGTTAAATTGCGAAAGAGAAGCAGAAAACGCTTCAGCATAAATGTACTAGAAGCAAATGAATGAAGGACCAAAGCCGAGAGCATGAAACAGTGCATAGCAGGCGGGGTTGTGCTTAGCTCTGGTTGGATAACAGCGTAAAAATGCTATGAACTGAAGAAATCTGGCCAGTTCCTAGTAGCATCAATGTTTTTCAGAATCATTGAAAAGAGTGATATTGTTAGATGACTAGATTATTGTAACCTCCAGTAAACAGCTTATAAAAAATATATCCCGTAGTGCAAACTAAATATAATATAATAAATATAGCACATAGCATGTAATTCCATAGAAAAAAACCTTACCAATCTAATCAAATATTTGAATATAAAGGAAAGTAATAACCTCGAAATAATCGATTTCTTAGACATAACATTTAATTCTAAAGACAAAAAATGGTAATAATACATTAAACTAAATGATTCTACGCTATATATGGAATGAAATTCTAACCACTCATCGTACATCCTTAGTTATCTATCAGGCTAGGTAAGCAACGTTTTGAAACATGAAATTCATTACAATATATTTCAACAATGCAGAAATTTTATTCATTAAAATAAGTACTATTACAATCAACACATTTTTACCAACGAGTTGCAAGTTTGTTTATTCTGGTAACATAAAAAATCTGGAGTTCTGGAGCTGAGGAACTCTTTGAACGCACTTTCAGCATCGGTTTGATTGTTGAACTCCTCTCGCAGGAAACCATCAAATTGCTTGAAGAAGTGGTGGTCGGTAGGAGAAAGGTTTGAGGAATAAGCTGGGTGGGGAAGAACTTCGTAGCCAAGTTCCCTCAACTTCTGGAGCGTCATTAATGAAACGTGTGGTCGAGCATTGTCATCAAGAATGATTGGCCCTCTTCTGTTGACCAGTCCGGGACGGAGGAGTAGCAGTTTTTCGTTCATTTTGGCAATTTCATGGCAATATGTTTCTGCAGTAATGGTTTTTCCAGTTAAGAAGTTATAGTGGATGATTACACCACCAAACAGTCACCATAACCTTCTTTTGAAGAGATCGGGTTTAGGGAAGGTTTTTTATTATTGTACAGAATCCACTTTACATCGCAAGTTACAATACGGACGAGAAATGGATCGGTTACGGAGAAGAAGCGACGAGCAAATTTCATAACAGCGCATTTTCTGATTTTCATTCAAATCGTGTGGTACCCATTTGTTGAGCTTCATTCATTTTCCGATCGCATGCAAATGGTTGAAGGCAGTTTTTTGGCTAACTTGAAATTCTTTTGCCAGTTCTCGAGTGGCTTTACGTGGATCTTTCTCAATGACGGTCTTTAACTGACCGTCATCGATGATAGATGGGCGTCCAGTACGCTCACGATCTTCAAGGCTTAGGTCTCCACTGCGAAATCGTTTAAACCACTCTCGAGCTGACCAGTCACTGGTCCTTTCCTCAACAAACGTTTCGTTGCTTTTTTTATTACGTAAAAAAGGCACACATAGAGGAGACAATACAATATGATCTGATAGTAATAAAAATTAAAATGACAAAATGAAAAATCGAATGGGAAACAAAAGACAATT
>NC_068986.1:60864046-60865625 GCF_001194135.2 Octopus bimaculoides | reverse complement strand
AGTTGTCTCTCCTCCGCCTGTATAATTAGTTCTAGTGTCTTCCCTTTCCACCCTCCTTCTTCCATGTCTGTGGCTTGAAGGACAGCCACTTTCTCCTCACTTCCAACAAGGACAGCCGCCGCCACCCAAACCACTTCTATATCAGATGGGATTGCTTCTACCCTTACCTTGGAAGTCAATCTTTCAAGGCATGTGGGCAGAAGCACTACTTCCTCTGTTTTCACCGCCATACTCGCCAGCTTCCTCGCCTCTCCACCTCCTCTACTGTCCTAAATTGGACGACCATTGTCCCATATCTCCTTCCTTTAGTATGTTATTTCCTTTGACCGCTCCCTTAGCGCCTTTTCCATTTTAGCTTCTACCTGTTCGGCCTTTTTTCCTTTTAACGAGAACACCTTATAGGTGATCGTTTTTCTCTCCATCCGCTCCATAATCCCTTTGGGGGACCACAATCTCACATCGCCGCCCACCTTCTGTACCATCTTATCATACTCCTTCAGACCAGCCAAGTCCAACTCCCTTAGCTTCATCTCCGTGGCCTCAGCAAAACTCCTTGTCTTCTCCAACACTCCGTCAACCTTTATGACCGCCCTTACTAGCTCCTCCTCTGCTGAAGACAACTCAGACCCGAGCAGCACGAAAAACAAAACGTCCGACTCTCAACAAATTCACACAACAACTACTGGACAACGCATGCGCGGAAGCAAGCTTCTTGCCACACTGGAAACATCGAGGTTGGTGACTCCTCTACCATCACTACCAGACGGGCTTCACCAACCTCGACAATTTCTGTAATTTCTGCCAACGTGGCTTATTCGGCTTGTATTACCATGCGGACGCTTTGTCCATACCAGTTGCGTGGCTCCATGACGGCAGTGTCTAATACTGTTATTTTATCCTCTAAGTCCATCGTCACTACCGCGACGAGCCACTCTGGATCCACCTCAGGGGGAATATTATTTATAGTGATCCTCGAAGTCCTTCTACCCATGATATGCATGGGTAGAAGGACGTCTTCAAGGGGTCTACTGAATGGAGCCGGACTTCTTCTTCCGACTCCATCCATACCTCGACAATCGCAAAACGTCTTCCTCTAATTACGTATTTTATTTTATGCCATATAGGCTTGAAGTACTTTTCAATTTCAACTTCCACCACGTAGTCAATTTTCTTATCCTTAATTTTATACGTTTTAAATATTAATGTTTTGAGGGGCCACTTTGATTTCATGCCCCTCCCTTGTTAGTAATTTTTTATGTTTCTCCGTATGGCAAAGGTTTATTTTTTTTTACTTTCGCTCCCGCCGCAGCGGCGAAGTCCATTGTTTCTTTGCCTTTTCCTTTTTTCTTCTACTTTTTCTACTTCGATGTTCTTTCGGGACGTTGACGGTTTCATTTTTTTTTTTTAGGTGAGATACTTCTCTTCATTCTTGGACTCTCCTCATCAGAATCTTCACTCAGCTGTTTTGCCACATTCCGCTCAATTTCTTCCTCACTCAAATACTTCTTCTCGACGCTCTGCTCCTTTGGGCTAGCCATAATGCTGGCTTCCCCGCACGGGGGAAAACCAACACTTGTTT
>NC_068986.1:60861999-60863978 GCF_001194135.2 Octopus bimaculoides | reverse complement strand
TTAACAAATTAACAGTAACAATATTCACAAAAGTTCAATGATAACAATATGACTTTAACAACCCACCTCTTTACAAGCAATAACACAATCCAGTAAGCACAACACAAATTTTCGAAGAACTAGCCGAAGCGGGCGTTACGTTTCTATCGCGAGCAGTTTCAGCTGCTTTACATCCATTTTTGAAGTTAAATAGCAAAATGCTCGAATATCTCGCTGTGAAAGTTCCATTTCAGATGATTGTAATGATGGTGAAAAAAATATCAATGTTAATTTATTGATGCATTTGGGCAAGTCTACGTCTGTATTATCAGACAACTGCAAAAATAATTGTTTAAAAAAAATTCAAAACTCTGCAAAAATCCGGTACAAATTCTTCATGGTTCAAAACATTGTTTACCTTTTACGCGATCTGATACCTACAACTGTTGGTAAGAAAAACCATTTCTTAAACGAAGCCTAATTCAAGGAGTAGCAAACGTAAATTCATTTCTATGGTTTGTAAAGAGTTTAGCCACGTTTGGGTGTTTCGTGTGCGTGGGTGTGTTTCATGTGTGTGTGTGTGTGTGTGCGTGCGTGTGTGTGTGTCTTTGGCAGAATTATTGTAGCAAAGTGCGTTTCCTTGTTATGTATAGTAACAATCTCAATGCTGTTCAATGAATACACACACATACAAATGTATGTGTGTATTTACACACACACACACATACATAGATAAACAAATTATTATGCAGTTCTAATAATTCTTGTTGCTCAGTCTTTCAACAGCATATGGTAAATTCATCAACGGACTTTTTGTTATTCACTGACAAACAGTGACCAATGTAGATTTACAGACTTCTGTTTGGTACCTGTTCATGTGTAAAAGAGTTCAAGTACATAAAACTTCACAAATGCAGGAATACATAACCTCAGAAACACACATGTCTACATACGTAGATAAATTAACCTTCCGGAAGACAATTTTAAATTAGAAAACTCGCATTTTCATTGTATCTAGTATTATTAACTAACTCTTCTCGCTTTTCAGGACGGATCTGTTTCTGACTCATTACTCAACACTCGACATTAACTTTAGTATTCTGCAAACTGTATGAATGCCCCTTCATGCATGTCTCTATACATACATACATACATACATACATAGCCAGATTACTACCTCCTACTTTGAAGGGTATGCGTTTGCAATCCAGGAGCAGGAAATATCAACCAAGTAACTGATGGTAGAAGCCATTGCCACTCATAATAAAAAGGAATACTGGTGGAATGTACCAGTGAAGACCTCAAAAAAATGTAAGCATAACAGACCTGATATGATGATTTAGGGTAAAGAAGAAAAACTGTGTACAGTTGTGGAAATTAGCTGCCCAGCATAAAGCCCAACATAAAGCAGAAGATTAGTGAGAAAGAGAACACCTATGCTGAACTATTGAGAAATCTGCAGTTATACTATCCAGATTACAAGTTCAGGTTTATTCCTGCAATTATTGGGGCTCTGGGATATGTAACACACTGCCTAAACACCAATCTTGAGAAATTAGGCTTCTCAAAACCAGAAAAGAGAAAGCTAATCCGAAGACTACAGATCCAATCCATCACTGGAACTGTAAAAATCTGTGAAACTTTCCAGAAGTTTATCATTTAAATATATATGAGCATGTCTAGATATGCAACTATATGCATGAGAATACATACATACATACATACATACGTACATACATACATACATACATACATACAAAAATAGCCTGTTGTTGATGTTGAAATTCTAATGAAAGAGCCTTGAATCTAGGTTAGAAAACGGTTCTTTCTCTATTGGCAAGAAATTTTGAAATAAACTGAATAATGACACACACACACACACACACACACACACACACACACACACATACACACACATAATACAAATGATATGTGAGCGTATGCATATATACATACATATATGTACATACCTACATCTACATGTATATATACATGCATAT
>NC_068986.1:60860301-60861304 GCF_001194135.2 Octopus bimaculoides | reverse complement strand
GACACTGATATATATCGACAGGAGGAGGGTTTAGCTATGGGTTCGCCATTATCACCGGTAATAGCCAATATATACATGGAATACTTTGAGAATTTGGCTTTAGGATCAACACCACTAAAACCAACAATATAGCTACGATATGTTGATGACACCTTTATACTCTGGCCCCACCAGGAAGATCTCAAAGTGTTGTTAGATCATGTTGTTAGATACAGTTCGTAATGGAAAAGGAAAAAGACAATCAGCTGGCATTCCTGGATGTATTAATAACACGCACCAAGTATGAATTCAGGACATCCGTGTACCGCAAGCCGTCCTTTACTGGATGATACCTCAACTTCAATTTCCTGCATCCATACAGTGTAAAGAGCGGGATTGCTCAGTGCCTAAAACATCGTGCAAAGAATATAAGTAGCGATCGTGACACACACTACGAAGAAATTATCAAGCTCAATAACGATCTGTGAAGCAACAACTACCTCAAAAGTATACTATCCACTCCAAGTATGAAGAAGAGAGAGGATGAGGTCAATAAACTACCCAGTCTGTCTACCCTATGTGAAAGGCCTCTCCGAAAAAATACAAAAGATATGCGGCCCATATGACATCAGGACAGTATTCAAGAGTAATACAACACTTCGCAAATATCGCCTTCGAGAAATAGCACCAATAGAAGGGAATATGATCGAAGACTGCGTGTACTCCATCCCATGCAGCTGTGGTTGGTTATACAAAGGCGAAACATGTCGCCCTCTCAAAATAAGGGTAGACGAACATCACAAAGCTGTGACACGAGGAGATATTGATAAATCGGGTATAGCTGATCATGTATGGAAAAATGGAGACCATCTCACCCTGTGGGATGAAGTTAAAATAATAGACAGAGAACACCACTGGAAAATACGAAAACTAAAAGAAGCAGCACATATGCTTGGACACAACAACCTCCTAAGCAGACCGAGTGTAGATATGAGCAGCATATGGGAACCGGTATTAAAGAAGG
>NC_068986.1:60857608-60859531 GCF_001194135.2 Octopus bimaculoides | reverse complement strand
TGTGTGTGTGTGTGTGTGTGTGTGTGTGTGTGTGTGTGTGTGTGTGTGTGTGTGTGTACGTACATATATAATTCCAAAATTTAAACAAAAACACAATAAAAGAACAAACAGAAAGATCACACCCGTGACAGGACGTTGTTCATTCATCGTCAGTTATCGTCCTAAAGATCCTTATAATTCCACGCCTTTAACGATAATATTATTCACTTTCGGTGGCGTCGACAGCGAGAAACTGCTGGGAATAGCGAGCGAACATTGGAAACAGTGGCGAAAACAAACACGATGCAAATGTGAGTATGCAAACAAAATAAAATAAATAAACAATATACAAACAAAATAAGGCCGTGCAGCTCCGAAATGAGACGAATATATGGGCAACGCAAAGGAAAGGAAAATGTCCTACGGGGAAATGAAAAAAGGAAATAGATGGGAAAATAACGAAAGGTAAAAAGAAAATGAATAGGAGTGGCTGTGTGGTAAGTAGCTTGCTAACCAACCACATGGTTCCGGGTTCAGTCCCAATGCGTGGCATCTTGGGCAACTGTCTTCTACTACAAAGCCGACCAAAGCCTTGTGAGTGGATTTGGTAGACGGAAACTGAAAGAAGCCCGTCGTATATATGTATATATATATGTGTGTGTGTGTTTGTGTGACAACCGATGCTGGTGTATTTATGTCCCTGTAACTTAGCGGTTCGGCAAAAGAGACCGATAGAATAAGTACCAGGCTTACAAAGAGTAAGTCCCGGGATCGATTTGCTCGACTAAAGGCGGTGCTCCAGCATGACCGCAGTCAAATGACTGAAACAAGTAAAAGAGTAAAAGAGTAAAGGAGGTGAAAAAAACAAAACAAACGATGTTGGCAGTTGAGAAGGAAGCGAGAGAAACGTGACTGAATGAGTCAATGATCAGGCAAAAAGAACATGGAAGAGAGAGAGGGATGGGCAGGTCACAGGTCACGTGGTAGTGGGAGGAGAAAGAAATGGTGGTGGAGGACAGAAAGCAGCAGAGAGGTAGGTTGAGAGAGAAAAGGAGAGAGAGGGGAAGCCAACGAAGAGAGAAAAAGACAGAAATAGCCGTCGCACAAACAATATTCAACTGAGTAGGTAAAAAAAAAAGAAGAAAAGAATGGTGCATAGCGTTACATTAAATAAGATCCAAAAGTTTAACAGAAACACAACAAAGGAACAAACAGAATAATTACACACAAGATGAGATGCTGTTCACTTGTCCAAATGATCCTTGCAATATCACAACTTTTGATGGCATTAACAGCGAGAAGCTTCTGGGAATATGTATGTATGTATGTATGTATGTATGTATGTATGTATGTATGTATGCGTGCATGAATGAATGTATGTATGTATGTATGCATGTATGTATGTATGTATGTATGTATGTGTGTACGTATGTATGTATGTATGTATGTATGTTATAATTTATATTATAATTTTACAAAAATTACATTTTAGAAGAGTAAATTTCTCGTCCACAGATTTAGAAGAATCACGACGATGATGGTGGTGATGATGATGATGATCATCATCATCACCATCATTAACAATATCATCATCATGATCAATATCATCAACATCATCAACGGCAACAACCAAAACAAGACCGAAGCGATAGAACTCTGAGCGAGAAGGTGTTAACGGATGCTTCGTTCGGAGTGAATTGCGTGTGATTCATTGTTTCTTTCTTTTCTCCCCGCACCACTATCTCGGTCTCTCATTCATTCAACCCTCCGCTATCTAATCATTCCCTAACCCTAGCTCTCTAACTCTTAATTAGTTTTTCTCCTCTTCTGTTCTCTGCGAAAGTTAACTGACTTGTATGTCAATGGGATATTTCCTATCGTAAAAATTGAATAGGAATATTATAATAATCCTTTTGTCCTCTGTCCCCCGAAACCCCCTTTATT
>NC_068986.1:60854402-60857282 GCF_001194135.2 Octopus bimaculoides | reverse complement strand
TGGGCAAAAGGAAATCTTTCCGTTTCGTTTTTTTTAGTTTGTTTCTTCTCTTTTCTCTTATTCCTATTTTGCTCTAAGGCCTATCAATGCGGTGGCGGCGGCGGCGGTGGTGGTAGTTGTGGTGGGATGAGAATATAAGGACTCAATACAAATAATAATAATAATAATAATAATAATAATAATAAATAATTTTGATTTTCTTTTTAATTGGAAAGGAGTGTTCATAATTTGATAGATAACTCTGCCTTTTTTGGTTAAATAAGACTCATTGTGATAGTTCTCTCAGTATACCACTGCCTCTCTCTTTCTCTTTCTGTCTGAGAAATATACATCATCTCTATTGTTTCAAAAAGTGTTGGAAGCAGGCTTTATTTCCACAAAGTTAAAAGAACTCAACACAACGGACACGCACGGCTATTTTTTTATTTTGTTTTTGTTGCTGATCTACTTTCTCTCTTTCCGTTCCTTCTTCCCCTCTCTCTCTCTCTTTCTCTCTTTTTTGTTGCTGCTCTACTTCCTCTTTTTCTATTCTCTCTCTCGCAGTTATTCTTATTTCTTCTTCCACTCGGCTTTGCTAGTCTTTAATTTAAATTTACTCCTGTCGAGTAGTGATCGCATCGAAACGATAGAGAAAATATTGGTAAGTTAAAATGTTAAGTATTTTCTTTATACTTAAAGCAATTTTCCGAATGAAGAAAGAGAAAAGCGAAGAAACAGCATAAGAAAAATATGAGAAAAAAGAAAATTATTATTCCATATGCTTACACTATGCTTTTATATTATTCAATCTCATTTGTAAATTTACATCTTAACACACACAAACATATGCAGAGACATAAACATATAGACATTATATGTCTGTATGTTTATGTCTCTGTATACATATGATACATATACATGGTATACAATACGTGATACATAATATATGATAGTATACATACATATGTATACATATTATATTATGATATGATATGTATATATTATTATCTAATATATAGTGATATATGATATATGTGACACACACACTCACATACAACCATACATACGCACTGTATGTATGCATCTCTCTCCATAGCTATGGATGTACATACTTTTGTTATTTACACCACCTGTCCTCGTCTGTTGTTATTATTTGTATATTCTCCCATATATGTATATGAATATGTTTAATAATCATCTCTTGTTGACGAATGCCAAGTTTTGTTTATTTGTATATTTATATTGTTTTGTGGTATTATATGATTGGATTGTTAAGTTCTATCACTTTGTTTGTTATAAATGGCAACATTTTATTTAACGAGTGTCAATGAGTCATTAAAACTAAACTTCTGACAAAAAAAAAATGTGTCCTAGTTACAAATACGTAGATTTTAAACTTTGGAAACGTTTTGAACGTCGCAAAATCTATTTCAATTCCTCTTCAAATCTGTCGCTTTGTTTATCTGATCACAGACCGTCATGCTTGTGTGGTATGTGTAGGATTTATCAACAATAACCTTTACAACTATTGCATTTTGCTTCCAATACTACACACACACACACACACACACACACACACACACACAAACACGTTCGTTTGTTTGCACTTGCGACAAGATAATGTGTGTGTGTATCAATGTGTGTGTATCAGTTGAACTAGGTACTTAAATTGAGGCACCTTGTTAGATCTGAGTAACATGCATACTCAACAATATTAAGTGAATATCAAACTTGGTGCATAAGTGTCGGCCACATGATATTTTTGCAATGGAGATATTAGACCCAGCTGAGTGAAGAAATCCGCTCTTAGTTGTACTTTATATCAAAAATACTGTCTATAATATTTACGAAGCGTAGATTCAAGGATAGGTGAATAAAATATGAGTAACAAAGAGGTACAAGTGTCAAGCTTGCTTACCAACCACATAGTTCCGGGTTCAGTCCCACTGCGTGGTACCTTGGGCAAGTGTCTTCGGTCAAAATAAAGATTCTCACCCGGGAACAAAAGAAAAAAAAGATTAACCAGCCTAGGGGGTGTTAATAAGTGTGTGGAAAACGAATATGAAAAAAAAAAAAGCGCGCTGACGACCCTGGGGGTGGGGAGGGGACTTTCAGAAAATTCACAAGATCCGATTTTTCTGTCATAAATTGGGGTAAAATGGATATATACTCTTTTACTTGTTTCAGTCATTTGACTGGGGTCATGCTGGAGCACCGCTTTTAGTCGAGCAAATCGACCCCAGGACTTATTTTTTGTAAGCCTAGTACTTATTCTATCGGTCTCTTTTGCCGAACCGCTAAGTTACGGCGACGTAAACACACCAGCATCGGTTGTCAAGCGATGTTGGGGGGACAAAAACACACACACAAACATATACACACACATTCATATATACATATATATACATATATATATACAACGGGCCCATGAGCCTAGCTAGGCTTTAAAAGGGCGCAAAAAAGAAAATAATAATAATAAGTGACAACAAGAGAATAAGACCTCGATATTAAGTAAATAGAGGATTATTTATATCTATATATATAAAGCTGAAATTGTGTGTTTGTGTGAAGCCTTTTTAAAAGTTTATAGAAATCCACATTTTCCACTTTTTCGTAAAAATTTTTACATCAATGGAATTTTCTCGATGTGAACTTTCCAGTGCAGTAATTAGATTTTTTAAAATTCCGTTTACTTTGTGTGATTTAAGAGAGATTTGGCTGTTGTTTCTAGCAGCTTTTATATTTCATCCCTGCACCTGGAACGCCATTCTTACACACGCGCTCAACATAAAAATATAGAGAGTAAGAGTAAAAGAGGGAGAGGGAGAGAGAGAAAGTGATACATACAACGTCATAGATTAAACTTTCATCTCAGTATTCTTTACCTATTTTTCATAGCAT
>NC_068986.1:60841441-60848165 GCF_001194135.2 Octopus bimaculoides | reverse complement strand
CTATTATACTCACTCTCTGCGAGAGTACACTGCTCACGTATTATCTCAACCGACATAATTCGGTTGGCGTATTAACATAAAATTAAAAAAAAATTTAATTGGTTTCCCACACAAACTGGGAAACCTATAAAAAAGTTTTCCTCTTAAACAGTACAAAAATGTTCAGATCCCACCCCCGTTAGGGGGAAGGGCACAAAAATAGTCTAGAAAGACTATTCAGAGTTCACAAAATAAAATAAAATGTTTTCACAAAATACCGCAATGGCCAGCAACTACAATAATTTTTGTAATTATTCCCCGGTAGAACCGGGAAATAAAACAGTTCAACAGTTCTTTTCTACGATAATTTCTTCGTTCAACAGCCAAAAAATTCAATAACAGAGCCAGTAAAAACTACCTCTTCACTGTAGTGAGGGAAGCAAACTTCTTACCACACAACCACACCTGCGCCTCTATACATACACACACACACACATATATATATGTGTGTGTGTGTTTTCTATTATTGCCTCGGGTCGACCAAAGCCAGATGAGTGGATTTGATAGACGGAAATTGAACAGAAGCCCGTCGTGTGTGTGTGTGTGTGTGTGTGTGTGGAAATATATACAAATACACACACACACACACACTCACACATGCACATACACACACACACACACATACACACGCACACGTATATTCTTTTATTCTTTTACTTGTTTCAGTCATTTGACTGCGGCCATGCTGGAGCACCGCCTTTAGTCGATCTAATGGACCCCAGGACTTATTTTTTGTAAGCTTTGTACTTATTCTATCGGGACCTTTTGCTGAACCGCTAAGTTACGGGGACGTAAACACACCAACACCGGTTGTCAAGTGATGGTGGGGAAACAAACACAAACACGCACACACATACACATATATATATGACGGGCTTCTTTCCGTTTCTGTGTACCAAATCCACTTGCAAGGTTTTGGTTGGCCCGAGGCTATAGTAGAAGACACGTGCCCAAGGTGCCACGCAGTGGGGCTGAACCCCGAGCCATGTGGCTGGGAAGCAAGCTTCTTATCACACAGCCACACTTTAATTGAAATACAGTTTCCCCAAAATTAAACATATCTAATATAATAAATGTGAATGTCAGTGTGTCAGTGTGTCACACGTTTTCAACTTTACTCCTAGAAACCGTAGCCCAACATATCATACCATTTTGGAATCAGGCTGATTCCGTGAGTAAATTAAAAACATTCCGTACCGAATCCGGATCTGCAATCCTGAAATTTTGGATTCCTATGTTTTCATTACTGCGATTGTTTTCGGCGATTCTTTTTACATGATTTTTAGCGATCATTGGGATATAACTCTGGAGGAAACAATTGCAACAAATTCTCCAAAGTAAGTCAGAAATCTGTTTGCAGATCTTCTCATTCGGCATTAGTTGCTTAAAAGCAACATACTAGATTTTAAGCTAGTATATATATATAATCACAATGAGGATATTTAAACCTCTTATAGGGATATTCATCCAAGATACACTGGGTTTAATATATTAAATTTTCAAGAGATAATACTTCAATGAATATATTATTTAGAATATCGTAAAATATCAAACATTTTCATCGAGTTAGAAAACATAGACATCTAATGGATATACATTAATTAATTAATTAATCAATCAACATATTCACCAACAATTGTTCCATTTCACAAACAAAATTAAGATTACAAAACATGGTGATTTTCCTTACAAGGTATTTAAAATGCGAAATTATATATATTTATATGTTTTTGACTGTTGATACCATAAAAAATGAATAATATTATCGTTAAAGGCGTGAAATTGTAATGACTTTTGGACGATAGCTGATGAGGAAAGAGCCCGCCCATGTCTTGTGTGTGAATTTTCCGTTCGTTCCTTTGCCGTACTTCTATTTAATTTGAATGCGATTGAAAAATCAAAGAAGATCGATAAATGGGTACCACATGATTTGAATGAAAATCAGAAAATGCACAGATATGAAATTTGCTTGACTCTTCTTCTCCGTAACCAGACTGATGCATTTCTCGACCGTATTGTAACTTGCGATGAAAAGTGGATTCTGCACAATAATGCAAAACGTTCTTCACAGTGGTTGGACCAAAAGGAAACACCGAAAACCTTCCCGAAACCCGAGCTGTTCAAAATGAAGGTTATGGTGACTGGTGGTGTACTGCTGGACTCATCCACTATCACTTCTTAAAATCCGGAAAAACCGATACTGCAGAAACATTGCCATGAAATTGCCAAAATAAACAAAAAACTGATACTCCTCCGTCCCAGACTGGTCAACAGAAGAGGGCCAATCATTCTTCATGACAATACTTGGCCACACATTTCACTAATGACGTTCTAGTTAAGGGTACTTGGCTACGAAGTGCTTTCCCACCCAGCTTATCCCCCAGACCTTTCTCCTACCGACTACCATTTTCAAGAATCTTGATGGTTTCCTGCAAGAGAAGTTCAAAAATCAAACCAATGCTGAAAGTGCATGCAAAGAGTTCATCAGCTTCAGAACGCCAGATTTTTATGTTACCGGAATAAACAAACTTAAAATTTCCGCATTGTTGAATGTATATTGTGATGAATTTCATGTTTCAAAACGTTGCTTACTTTTTACTCAGCCTGATATATTGTTTGACCTGATTGGTTGGAGTATTACTTGCTCCATGCATAACTTGTTGGTTAGGTTGAGCAGGGATTCCATCTGACTTGTTCACCACGCGTCATTCCCGAGAAGAAAAAAGCCCTCAGACCATCTTATGTTGGGCAGGTTGAAGTTTCCCATAAGAAGTACGCTAGTGTGTTGTTCTAGTTTGATTAAGACTTCTGTTTTTGCAAGACAGCCTTCGAATAGGCCTGTATGATTTGGAGCATCTGGTGGGCATTAAGCAGTACATATAACTTAGTTGAGCTGTCCTATATGTACAATTAGTGTGTCGCAAAAGTATCTGGGGTGTGAGATCTTCCTGGATGTACATTGCAACACCCTGACTCCTGTCTTTTCTGTTGCCTTTCAGTACAACATACTTTGGGCCATGTATTTCTGCATCTGCGATGTCGGGTTTTAGGTGCGTTTTTGGTGAGTTCTATGCATAAGGCTTGATTGAATGCCACAAGGCCTCTCAAGAAGGGAATGTTTGTTCTGTTACTGAGTTGTAACAGTCCTCTAATATTCAAAGAGAATATTGGTGAGACATCTATGTTGATGCCGGTAGTGCCCACCCTGGATCTACTGGCTGTGGCGGTCGTGTGTTGGTGGGGATGACTCGGGCCCTGGAATGGATATAGCCAGGTCAGTTGTTGTACAATCTTTTCTGCTCTGTATAAGACTGTTGCTGAGCTGCAACCCTTATGACGGTATCTGGATAGGACTGGCTATTGGGGGTAGTTTGCACTACTTCAGCATATTTTCGTTTTGATGTAGGTGATGCACGACTTTTTCCCCTCTGAGGTCTTTCTTTATTCTTTGGTCCCTTTCAAGAGAAATGCTTGTCCTGCCTGTAGTATGGTTTTGAGTGTAGGAAGTGGCTGTTTGTGCCATCATCTCCGTGCCAGCAGACACTGCACAAATAGAATTTATACACTTGTGTGCACTCTCTAACTATTTGTATCTTTGCGTATTGTCTCTTGTCTAACTTGTCTCTTTTCTTAGTTGTTTTTCGTGGGGGCTCTCTTTTGTTTTTTCTTTTATTATTTGTGTGATTGTCAGAGGCATCTGTTTTCCTTTTTTTTTCATCATTTACTGTTCCTTTTACCTTTTTTCCTTTTTTTGTTTAGCCATTTCATCTCTTTGGTTGCTCACATTAGTGATCATAGGGCCATTAGTACTGGTGTCTCCTTTCTTGGCAGGTTTCTCCTTCATGGTTTTCATCTGCGTTCTCTTGTGAATCAGTAGGACCAGGGAAATATCTGTCATTCACATCAGTGTTTCTATTCTTGTCATCTATTTTTTGCGTTTCTATTTAAAGATGGTGTCAAGGATGCTAATGTGAGGTCTGGTGAGAGCATAGGAGCAGATGAATTCTTGTTTCTTCCACTCTATCTGAGCAGTGGTCTTTATGTAGGTATTACGTTTTAGAACTGCCATTATCATATTATTTGGATTGATCCCATCAGCAATTTACCAGCCCCCCAGGAATAATTTCAATTCTACACTTATACATTTTTGAGACATCTTTAGTCGGCCTGTACACATTTCCTCCTGTACACATTTAGAGAGATTGAGATATGGAGAGAGAGGTAGAAGAAAAAAAGAAAGAAAGAAAGAAAGAAAGATGCAATAATGCAATGACCTTTATAAGAAGAATGACAACACTGGTACTGCCATTTACACAATCTTGTTGACACCAATGAACCACCAACCCTCTTCTCTGAAGTCAAGAAAGCAATTAGAAAACTGAACAGGGCTGCATCCTTTTTTCGCACCTCGTTTAATATATATTTTGAGACAATAATGCAAGACGTGCAGTATGTTTTCACTGGAAACATCAAAATTAGTGATAAGGTCATTACAAATCTGAGGTATGCAGACAATATAGTCCTCCTAGCCAGCAGCATGCAAGAACTACAGGTTCTAGTAAATGATACAAGTACTCCAGTGGGGTTCATCTAAACCCCAACAAAAACAAAAGTAATGAAAATAACTAAAAGCACCACAAATAATGAACAAGATTGCATAACAATGAGCAATGAAAGTATCGAAAACGTAAAAGAATTTGTGTACCCAGGTACTCTTATTACCAATGACTACAATGGTATCCATAACTTCAAGAGAAGACTTGGCATAGCCAAGGATGCCATGATATCAATGGAAGAATAAGGCCATCACCTCGCAAAGAAAAGTAAGAAACGACTCCTCAATTCATTGATATTTAGCATAACCACTTCTAAATCAAATCATAAGAATAATAAAAATAATAATAATAAAATCAATGTACGTATCAAATCTTATAATAAAATATCAAATAAATATAGAAAAATACTTGTTTTAACAATAAATAATAAAAAAATATTTAACAACATTACTTAAAATAAAAACATAACTTATCTTATTTTTAGATCGAATCGAATATATTTTAAATATAGCCACGAAACGCGCGTAGCCTTTTAATGTTATTTGCCACTTTTTGATTGTGTAATGTATTGACTTTTGCAATAGGGTTTTTGTGGTATATTAGTTTTTCTAGATGCTTTGAATGACATTTTTCATTATTGAATTTGTTAATAGTTAGTTTTTCTCTAAGTTATATATGTATTATATATTGGGAAATTTGATTTAGAATTACTAAATTGAATTTTCCCTGTAAGTTTTGGAATCGTATTCCCTAATATTATTATTTATATTTATAACTAACGTTTATCGATTGTATTTAACTCTCAGTTTCGTTAGTTATGGAACTTACAGGTAAGATAGAACCGCTATTTTGGAATTCATCTCTGAAGGATATTCCTATACCATCTAGAAAAGAATATATTTTGAAACTTATTAATAATATTAACGATTTTATTAATAGGATTAAATGGAAAGCCTTCTACAATAACTGTAACATATCTAAAATTAACGATGTAGAAAATACTAATTATATAAATTCAAAATTTAAATCTAGAAAGGAATCCCCGTATAATAGGGATATACAGCTTTTATAGGATAATATTTGGAAGGTGGTGAAAAATGTTAAATTTCATAAATACCCAAACAGACATAATGAATATTTAAGAAATCTAACTAGGAACCTGTATAAACTAGATGTTAAATTATATGATAACCTATTAGAGAAAGAAATAAATAAAAAAAATATAAAATTGTCCCAGAAAATACTCTTTATAATATAAATAAGGCCTCTAAATTAATCATGATGAAATATAACTTAGATAATAAAACTGAACCTTATGCACCCTAGAATTGCTTTAAAAGACCATAAGGATAATTTTTATTCTGACCCCAAAGTTAGACTTATTTGTCCATGTAAATCAGATCTAGGTAAATTAAGTAAGATCATTTTAGATAAATATATTAACAGATTAAATGAAATTAATTACCTTAAACTTTGGACTAGTACTAATGATACTTTAAAATGGTTTAATAATACCAAATATAAAAATAGATATAAATTCATTCAAATAGATATAGATAATTATTCTTCTTCTATTAATGAGATTGTACTTAATAAGGCCCTAATTTATGCAATGAATAAGATAGGAATGACTTATGATGAAGCTAATGTAGTTAAAACGGCTAGGAAATCGTTGGTTAGATATAATAATAAATTGTGGGCTAGGAAGGATACTAGGGACTATTTTGATATACCTATGGGGACACCTGATTCTGCACAGGTAACTGATTTAGTAGGTATTTATTTATTATCGGAACTTCAATTAGAAAATTTAAAGTTGGAGGGTGGTTTATATAGGGATGACCTTTTATTAATAACTAAGAATTGCACTAATAGAACACTAGAATTATATAAGAAGAAACTATATAGTTTTTTTTTTAAGAAATAGATTAAGTATTACTATATATAATGAGAACTATAATGTTAATTACTTAGATGCTAATTTTAATTTAATAACAGGTAAAACCCAACCATTCCATAAAGTTAATGAAAACCTTAGATATATTAATGCTAATAGTAATCATCCACCCCCAATTAACAAAATCGTTGACAGATAATATAGGTAAAAGAATATCGTTGCTTTCTTCTAA
>NC_068986.1:60840585-60841341 GCF_001194135.2 Octopus bimaculoides | reverse complement strand
ACTTCATTTAGAGAATTAACATTGCTTATATATATATATATATATGCATACATACATATACATACATACATATATATACATATGTACGTGCATATACATGCATGCATATATATAATGATGAATTAGAAGTAAAAGGTATTAATAAATCCAGGCAGACATCTATAAAGCAGTCCATATAGATATCTGCCTGGATTTGGTTAACTATATTAAACAATTGGATATCAATAAATTCAAGTAGAATTATCACTCAAGGTAAGTCTTCACAAATGACAAGTAAATCCAAATATTTCTCAGAAGAATTTCAAGAAATTCGGAATATAAAAGAACATAAACAAGAATAGAGAAAATAACATCTTTAATTTTCAATACTGCCTGGATTCACCTGGGATTATACTTAAGGAGCTATACCTTCAGAGAAGTAAGAACTAATTTCCATACCCTCTGGAACAAGATGAGCTGTGAACTTTATTCTCCTGTCTTTATTCTTCTATCAGCTGTTTTATTCTTTTATACACTGTGAATTCTGTCTGGAACTTTCCTACATACACACCTTATTTCTGATGTTGAAATACCCAGTGTATGGAGATGTTGACCCATCACCTGGGGTATCTCAGAAACAGCTGTAAGACATTAATTACTTCTACTTCACCATTTTTTAATTCACTTTACTCGAATTAAATATTCTAAATGACCTGAGATACTCCTCCTGCCTTGGTTTTCTTTTCCATTTTCCTTTAATATATATACATACATACA
>NC_068986.1:60836662-60839547 GCF_001194135.2 Octopus bimaculoides | reverse complement strand
CACACACACACACACATGCAAATAGATACGGATACGTACGCACTCACATATATGCACATACATATACATACACAGATGCGCGTGTATTCACACATATATAGACGGACGCACACACACACACACACACAGATATATATATATATATATATATATATATATATATATATATATATATATATATATATATATATATATATACATATGTAGATATATATATACATCCATGCATGCTAAAAACGTGGAGAGGCATGCATACGTATATATAGAAATACAACCCGAATGGAGAACTATGTTGCGTGGAAACAATCGTAGTGATTAAAAAATAAATGTCTAAAAGTACGCCTTCTTGTTGACTCCAGTTGTTCCAATTATCTGTTTATACGTGACAGATGCCCAAACAGAAACCTAGAAGTACGCATAATACTGGAAAGCACAGAGTAAATCTGAAGGTGGACAATATACGGATAACTCTGTGTGTATGTGTGTGTATGTGTGTGCATGTATGTATGTATGTTTGTATGCTATTGGGTGTATGGGTGTGCATGTGTGTGTTAGTGCATGCAACATACGCAAGAACACATTTAGAGCATGAGTATGAATATGTGTATATATATATATATATATATATGTGTGTGTGTGTGTGTGTGTGTGTGTGTGTGTGTGTGTGTATACAACTTTCCGTCCGCAGACGCCATGATTAATCGCTGACCAAACACCATTCAATTTTTTTCTCCGTGTTTTTCTCCTTGTTATCTCCGTATTCTTTCTGTTGAAGAGCGTAGCTCGAAACGTTAAAGACTTTCTGTATTCCCGAGCGTCAAACTAATACATCCTTTTGTTGTTTACACCACATGTCCTCGTCTGTTGTTTTTTTTTCGTACATTCTCCCATATATATATATGTATGTGTGTGTGTGTGTGTGTGTGTGTGTGTGTGTGTATGTGCAGAAAGTAGACTCCATCATGTGTCAGCGGGGAAAACTAGAAATAGTCAATAACTACTGTTATCTGGGTGACCAGGTCAGTAGCAGGGGTAAACATTCTGAGAGCGTAGCTGTTAGAATACGAATAAGCTGCGCAAAGTTCAGAGAGCTCCTACCTAGGCTGGTAACAAAGGGCCTCTCACTCAGAATGAAAGGCAGACTGTATGATGTCTGTGTGAAAATAGCCATGCTACAAGGCAGTGAAACATAGGCTGTGACTGCCAATGACATGCGTAGACTTGTAAGAAATGACACTAGTATGCTTCGCTGGATGTGTAATGTCAGTGTGCATCCATGACAGAGTGTAAGCATCCCGAGAGAAAAGTTGGATATAAGAGGCGTCAGACGTGGTGTGCAAGAGAGACGACTGCGCTGGTATAGTCATGTGATGCGTATGGACAAGGACAGCTGTCGCCCTCTAGTGTCGCCCTCTAAAGGTGGAAGGAACCTGTAGAAGAGGTACACTCAGGAAGACATAGGACGAAGTGGTGAAGCGCAATCTCCGAATGTTAAACATCACAGAGGCAATGACAAGCGACCGAGACCTTTGGTGATACGCTGTGCTTGAGAAGACCCGTCAAGCCAAGTGTGATCGTAGTCATGGCCGATACCAGTGTCGCGTAACTAGCCCATTAAAAGCACTCTTCAAGCGTTGGGAGATACGCTTGGCTTATGAAGACCTGTTGAGCCAAGTGAAATCGTAGTCGTGGCCGGTGCCAGTGCTGTCTGACTGGCACCCGTGCCGGTAGCATGTAAAAAGCATCGTTCGAGCGTTGGGCCTCATGGAGGCAATGACAGGTGACCGAGACCTTTGGCGAGATACTGTGCTTGTGTAGATCTGTCAAGATAAGTAAGACCGTAGTCGTGACCGATGTCGGCATCAGGCCAATGGTACTCGTGCTGGTGGCATGTAAAAAAATTCTCACTACACTCTCGGAGTGGTAGGCATTAGGATGGGGAATTCAGCTGTAGAAACCTTACTAAATTAGATCAGAACCTGGTGCAGCTCCTCGGCTTACCAGCTTTCAGTCAAACCGTCCAACCCATGACAGCATGGAAAATGGACGTTAATGATGATGATGACGATGATGATGATGATAATTATATATATACACATATATATATATGTGTGTGTGTGTGTGTGTGTGTGTGTAACGATAAGATTTTGTTTGTCGCGATGATAATTTTGTGTAGTTACCAATTGTAACGATTGTAAGGTGAACGATGAACAGTGATCGAAGTTGTAAAGAAGAAATATGTATTTACCGTTACTTTAATAAATGCCATACCACGACGGGTAGGTTAGTGTAATAGTATAACACAGTTCGTAAAGCATGCAAGGTAAAGAAAGTTAATTTCGGCCTGTATATGTGTGTACACGATCTTGTAGCAGTATATAAACAGAGATATGGTAATGTTACAGAGAAAAGAAAGTGAGCTAGTGAAAGTTATAGAGTCGAGGGAAGTTGTGTCTCATAGTTGGCTGGTTGTAACCTTCTTTCTCACCCTGGTCGAGGTTCTAGCTGGTCAGCCAGACTTCGTTCTCACTGAGTCGTCACCATGTGACCGGACTGGTTGAGTCGTCACCGACTGGTGACTAAACTAAATTTTTCTTGGGGTTTCTTGCTTTTATAACTATCTAAAAGGATAGATATATTATTGAGAACAATAGATTTAGTTGGTGGACTTGTTATCTCTATTCTAGCTTTTAGTGGAGTAGATGAGGTTCGGAAGGGTCAAGTGGTGAAGACATTATTTCTGCCTAGCTAAAGCATCTGGAAAATATTAAACTGCTGTCAGAGAAAAACCATTGTTCAACCGTGGGAAAGGTTCTGTTGCAGTGTTAATTTAAATTTGGCTATAGTGGATCGAATCCACTTCATGCATGCAAGATCCACCATAT
>NC_068986.1:60821586-60834823 GCF_001194135.2 Octopus bimaculoides | reverse complement strand
ATAGATAGATAGATAGATAGATAGATAGATAGATAGATAGATAGACAAAATCAAGAGGAATGATCACCAAAAGTGGACTCCTATATGCTAGAAATAGATGCCAAATCACCTAATCGACAGACTACGCTGATGATCCTGCAGATATTTACTTGTGTAAATATTAACAGGTGAAACTATTGGTACGTGGGTAATCGTTTTTTTATTTCGTATATTTTCATTTGTCTTTTTTACAGTCTGGCGTCTTGGTGAAATTTTTTTTCTTGAGAACATACTCTTCTTCATGGGTAGGTGATTTGGCATCTATTTCTAGCATATAGGAGTCCACTTTTGGTGGTCATTTCTCTTATTTTTGTATGTAATATAATTTTAATCTTCGGACTTTTTAAATATGCTAGGCCACTGGTTTTAATTGATTAATATCAATTTCTACCCTCATTATTAATTATATATATATATATATATATATATATATATATAAGAGGCGAGGATCGAAATCCTTCAAAGGGATGTCCACCGGTACAATCCAAAGAATCTATATAAAGTATATATTCAGTATTTGCAAAATCAATAAATAAAGTATAAGAAAAGGAAAAAATATATAGATGTAGACTATCTCTAATTCAAGTCCAAGTTGGTACAAATCCAATATGAATTCTACAAATTGTTTCGGAGTCTAATTAATTCCAAAGACAAAAACGAAAGACTCGTCTTGAAATAAAAATTAGATCCTTCGTCAGGAATTACATATTGGTATGAATAATTACGACCAACAAAAAATATTAAAAGACCTATTATAGCCTAGACAGGAACGAACAATCAAATAATGATAGAACGAAAATGATCAGAGCATCAGAGCGTGTGTGTGTGCACTAGTTAGTGGACAAATGAAAGAAAAAGCCACTTAACACATTTAGTAGGAGTTATATATATTATTTAAAACAGTATGATTCAGCTCCATGTCACTTGGCAGGTTTCTTAAAAAAACCTGACTCGTTCAGGCTTAGATTACCGAGCGGAGAAGTACAGGAAGCCCAAGAAAGCTACCGGAAAATGAGCTGCCATTGTGCAAAGTGGGTCACGTGGTGTTGTTAGATGTGATATCCAGAATTTCAGCAACACCAGAAGCACTAGAAAGGAGAATTTCTTGGATCGTGTGGCTGGACAGGAAATTGATGGTGCCTTGGTGTCTGGCGAGCCTTTGAAGAGAATTAGGAAACGACAGAGGCAAGGCCGGTGGGAGTGTAGTTGCAACAGTGTTGCTGAGGGTAGGAAAGAAGGTAAGGGGTTGGGCTGAGGTTTAGTGGTGTAGTGGGAGAAGGTAAGAGAGTTGAAATATATGTACCTAGATGTATTTGTGCGTGTGTGTATGTGTTTAGGTGAAGGAGAATGTAGGGTTCCAGGGTATGCATAAAGTTATGAGATCGACCTGCAATCTGTGTTGACTGGTGGTTAGGAACCCTGTTCTTGGTTGTGGGGCAGGCAGTGTTGAGCAGCAGCTAATATGAAAGTAGTGTATCTGGATTGTAGGCAGCCAGTAGTTTGAAGTTCACCAGGAGGTCGTACCTCTGCCATCAGAGTAAGGTTGTTCGTATTTCCTGTTGATAGATACTGCAGGTTGGTAGACAATATGCAGTCTTTTGCAGGGCAGAGCTGGCTATTTCCGGTGCCTTGCCCTGTCGATGATTGTCTATGTGGGGGTTCATTCCGGAGCTCACAGAATCTCCAGAGGAAGCAAGACAAAGAGGTGGAATTTTTTCTATCCCGGCATCTGAGTGAGTGCATATGCTGTGTGTACCTTCCTTTTAAGTCATTGGTCATCATGCTTGTGTAGTGCCTTCTGATGCCATCGGACGGTGTGAGGGTGGTTCTGTAGACAACAGCCCTTGAAAGGCAGGATCATCATAGAAGGTAGTTTGAAGATTTTCGAAAGTTACGGGCTGGAGGTGGGGTTGGAGGTTGTGCAGATGCATATTAGAAATGATATTATCTAAGTAGGAGTGGCACCCCATGAGGTTACGTGAGTTGAAGAGCTTGTGGTACTGGTGTCCCCTGGAGAAATGCTTCTTAATCAACAACAGGAAATTCCTAGCAATGTTAGTGGAAACATCTAGGTTAAATGGAGGACCTATATATAGGAGAATTTACGAAAAAAACAACAGACGAAGACAGGTGGTGTAAACAACAAATGGATGTATTAGTTTAACGCTCGGGAATAGAGAAAGTCTTTGACGCTTCGAGCTACGCTCTTCAACTGAAAGGAACACACACAGATATACACATACGTATCTATGTATATAAACTTATAACTATATGTATATATACACTTCCAACTACATTGTAAAAATAACAATTGCTCTGAGACATACATGTTCCCAAATTTAGAAATATTAAAAAACTCAACAACTCGATAATATAAGATATTTTAAACTACTGAGGAAAACAAAGTGATACCTCCGCCGCTCATAGTAATAAAACTGCAAACATATAGTTTGAGCAAAGAGGAAAACATACGACAGTAGATTCACTCCCTCCATTCAGTGTATCTTCATTATCAGTAACCATATAAAATGAGTATTTTTAATAAGAAACTTGATTATCTCCATGCCATCAGCCTATGTTCTCTGTAGTCATTATTTGTAAAAGGTTCTCATGAATTATTTTATCTACATATCTGCCTTTGCGTCATTATGATAATCTATGTCAGTCTGTTCAACTAATTATTCAACTAACTAGTCATTTTAAGTGTCATTTTATGTGTACATTCATCTCTCCCTTCCCATTATCTTTGTGTTTGTCTGTGCGTTTATATTTCGCCTTCACCAACTTCTAAGAGGCAATTAGAAGGATACATAATATTTACGTAATTAAATACTTAAAATTATGTATGATTGTATGACAGGATGTTCTATCCATATTTTATGTATTTTATGCTTGTTTTCGTTTATTTATCACTGCTACCATGTGATATATTCTTTTGGTTCGTGTTGGGACAATAAACAACTCATTGAAGGCGTTATTATGATTCTACGTGTTTATTTACTTAGAATGTTTACAAACTGTATATGTATAGCGGAGTGATACACACTGTGCGTATCCGCTTTAGTCACAGTTCGTACTGTTTACCAGATGCGCTTAACAAAATAGTACTACTAGTGGGGATGTATTCATATATACCTACGCATATATACCTATATATTCATATATACCTACACATACACATTGATATGAACATATAACACTTGTGATACAAAGTTGAATGATGTTTTTCATGTAGTATAAGATATACCATATAAATATATTACCTTTGAACAAAATTGCAAATAATAGCTGGAAAAATCTTATTACCGGACAGTGGCGGTTCGTAGATAAAATTAGTTGGGGTGCTGCTTCAGAAAATTTTTAACAGTTGTTTTAATATTGTGTAAAAAAAAATTTTTTTTAATGAAAATAAAAAAAACTTAGAAAGAAAATATATACATAAACTTGATAGGTTCGCGTTTTAGCCACTGCCGAGTAATGTGTTTAGTTTGTTCACTGAACACCACAGCGAATTCCCTCTTGTTTTTCACCCCCCCCAATCACAAAATGGAGGGGTGCCCTATTTTTCGAATCCTGGCAGCAACATTGTAGCTGGAAGCAGGATAATAATCTAATTCTACACTTTATCAAATTCAAGAATATAAACACTTTTTAAGCACAACACACACAGAGTCAAAACGAAACACCACCTTTCATCATCACACCAGGGTCGACACTGTGTGAACCACAGTACTCTCTCTCCCTAGCATGTAGCTTCCTATCTCGGACATGTGAGCATGCACACAACAGCCAAATACCGCGTCGCTGGAACTGCGCAGTTCTATACAAAGATTTTTGTACTTTTTTCATAAATTAGGAAATGGCTACTGACATTAAGCTTTAAGGATTATATAATGTACAAGTACAATGAAAGAATTAAAGAAAAAAAGGACTCATTATATTGAATGTTATCGATAATATCGAGTGGAAATAGGGGGTGCTGCAGTTCCGCAGTGTCTATACACGAGCTGCCACTATTACTGGACTAATGCATCATATTTTCCATTTCTTATGCTTAAACGAATGTTAATACTGCTATTTCATTTTCTCCTTCTCACCTCCTTATTTTCAATAATATTTTCAGTTCTTGACATTGTTCATTGTGGTAATGTCCATGATATCTCCTAGGAATGAATTGTTTCTTTTCCGTTCACTTATCCAGAGAGGTGGAGAGCCAAAGTTTATAAAGAGGAATGGCAGCTAGCTGAACGTACTATGCTCATATTCTGACTTCTTGTGACACAAGACGACTGAAATGAGATCAGATCCCATTAGTAGCTATGTTGGTAGGCTGGTAACCCAACTTTGCAACGTTTGTCTACAGGTCATAATTGGTAGGATAATAATAGCTGTGGTAATTTACCTTGGTTCTTGTTTGACAAACCAGAATATTTACAAAGTGTCTATAGAGAACACGTAATGGGTAAAGTGGGCCAACAGATATTTTTTCAAAACATGTGACATTGTAATAGTCTACTTCCTGGTTCATTTGATCACATGCCATCGTTAAACCAAACATTGTTCTCGGCAGCATTGTGCATGTTTATATACACAGAATTGAATTACATTATATACAGCATATCAAATTCAAGTTGCTATGTGTAAAAGTAATGTTTATGTTTACAGTGCAGGTATAGCTGAGTTGTTAAGAAGTCCTTATCACAACCACATAGTTTTGCATTCGGTTGCACTACGTGGCCTGCTGGGCAGGTATCTTCCATTATAGTTTCGGCCTTGAGTGAAATCAGCAAACAGAAACTACGAACACTCATGTGTGTGTGTGTGTGTGTGTGTGTGTGTGAGAGAGAGAGAGAGAGAGAGAGACGTGCGCGTGCACAGTGTCTTTACATGTCTGTTTTTAGGTTGATGCTATTTGAAAGACAGAAAGATCGAAAGATAAGTGATAATTTAAAATGTATTACTGGTGATATGACTGACTAAAAACCCACTAAGGCGTTGTCCCAGTATGACCACAGTCCAAAGATTGAAACAATCAGAAGCATAAAATAGATTCCGTAATTATGATGATTGAGTTCATGATCACAGGAGGTTTTATTAAGTTAGTCTTTATTCTAAGACCATTTTTAGCGAGATTCAAATATAATTTTCCTTACATGTAATATATTTCATCTTATCCTGCGTAGGATAATGTATAATTAATTACTGGTAGTATCTTCTTCCTAGTAGAAAGGAAGATTTGTGCCTGATTTTAACAACTGTCGAAATATTCATCAATTATACCACTATACCATCCCACCTCCAGGTGTTTAATCAGTAAATGTGACATGTAGCGAGGTTCTCATTATACATTGCATGACTAGGCTTAAATAGTCAGAAAATGACTCAAATACAGATTTTCTACGATTGGTCATGTGATGGTATAACATATCGACCAAATCCGATTGTTGAAATTGGATACGTTAGTTGTCCAATCAGACCACTTGACAGACCAATCGAGCGCGGCAAAATAATGTTTGCTTTCTGGAGTATGTAATTATCTTTAAGTAGAAGGATCTTACCCATTTTCACCACTGAGTTGCGAAAAGGCACTCAGAAAGGAGAGTTATTTGCAGGTAGCTTTGAAGCGCTACGTGTATTCCTGTTTACCAAGCAGAGAAGATCTGAAAGACTCCAAGAAGGTATGTCACGTATTTCTGTTCCCGTCTGCCCAACACACATCACCGAGTTCCAACTGATTTAAGAAACAAATATGTATATTTTCTTCAAACAGTATCATTCATGATGTGCCAACAGTTGCTGTACCAATTGCTTCAGCGGTTGAATAAAACAGCAGTTAATTGTAACTCGTTTTCTTGTATTTCTTTCCACTGTTTATACACGACTCAGTGGAACCAAGAAATTGTAATTATATCTGGGTCTGAGACACACTAACCAACCCACTAAAGGCATATAAGTGGTACCAAGTGATACTACTTATACACTGCTATGTTGTACTAATTAAGTGATTTTGTCAAGAAGTAAATAGGAAAATTGTGGTGTAGCAGTGTTTTAGAACTGTTTTGTATAAGAACTGTTTTGCTTATTATGACACAAAACAACCATAAAAAAGAGATGCATATTCATCTCAATTGATATCAACATTGCTGTCACCATTGTCAGCTTCGTCACTTCGTGGTTGTTGTTGATATTATTGAGTGCACATTATCCTCCTCCTCCTCATCATCATCATCATCATCATTGCCGTCATCGTTACTGCCGCCGCCGCCATCATAATTGTCGTCATCGTTGTTTCTTAAGTGGAGACTATCAGAGGTTGGAATCTTTGAGCTCAGTACTACAGCAGTTTCAGACACACCAGTGAAAGCAGTACATTTCTTAGTTCCAAGGAAAGCTTGACATAGTTAAAGTTTTAAAATTCTTTACACCATATCTAGAAACGGCAAGCATTACAAGAAAGCAGGACCAATAAGTTAGGCTTAATCATCATTAGCATTATCATATGTTGTTGCTGATATGGTTATTGCTCTTGTTGTTGTTGTTGCTGCTGCTGCTGCTGCTTTTGTTGCTGTTTATCACCGAAGCAGAACATGTGTTGGAAGTTCTATGAATTTTGCATTGTCTTCCTTTTTAGAAATCTGTTTTTGTTCATTTTATTGTTCTTTGTTTTTTAGTTGACCAGAACTAAAATGAACTGGTCAACTGTTTTTGTAGCTCATCTAACCGGGTAAAATTCTATAAAAAAGAAAATCTTTTGAAACGAAAAAAAAATCAAAATGGTGTCATCTTTGTTGACCAGTCAAAGAGAGAAAAAGTGGAGGTAAGTTTCGCGATCATCTCCCTACAACAGACGTCGTAGTATTTAAAAATACTAGCAGAAATATCAATAGTAACAACAATGATAACAACTGTAAAACAGCAGTAAAAGCAGCAAGAACATGTCAAGCAAAGAAATTCTAAAAATTAGCAGCTGCAAATTGTGTTTTACCAGCATCAACACCACCCTAAAAAGAAATAATAATGGTAGCGACACCGATGATACTAACAACAACACCAGCAAGTAGCAAAAGTAAAAACACTACATAAGATATTTCTTTTACCAAGATCACTAATGTCTTTGATTTCAGCCCATTAGACAATAAGCATGAACATTTTAAAGGAGGCGGAGAAACGTCAACAGACTAGAAGAGGGGAATTTTACACTCAATAGACATTTATGACTAAACAGAAAGGAAAGCAATTCTATAGAGATACCAATCGACGGTGAGGTTGAAGCTTATTTAAGGAACGTAAGGCAAGATATCGGTTTTATCTTCATATATATCTGAGTTATTTTCCACTCGGAAATTCTAGCCTAGAAGCCCATTTTCCCACGAAGGACTGAAGGCTTGATTTCACAATAATATTTATTTATGTAGCACAGAGCGTGACCTGAGTACATATCTCGGATCTTTTCTTTTGGCCGGCACATAGAAAAAATAATTTTGGATCTTTCTGATTTGGCGGGCGCCACTTTTTATTTATGTTTTATTAAGTGTGTTTTCTACCGAAACACTTTAAAACTTCGTATACTTGTATATTCTGTCTGATAGAACAGAGAAAAGATTTTTATATTCGAAGTTATTTCATGTTAAAAGTTGTCGTATTTCGGTAATTTCAACCAATCACTAACGTCTATTGAGGTGAAAACAATTACTGCTGTGTAATGTAAACAACACATTCTAGCGGTGTAATGGGATCTTTTCCCTTGAATAACAACAACAACTATCGGCGGTACTGTTATTTATGACATCGTTCGTGCGTTTGTACTGGTTTTAGCTTTAGGGTTTTAGAGTTCGGGTTTTAGAGTTAGGGTTAGGGTTAGGGTTAGGGTTATGAGTATTTTTGCCAAATCCTAACCCTAACCCTAACTCTAAAACCCTAAAGCTAAAACCAGTACAAATGCACGAACGATGTCATAAATAACAGTACCACCGATAGTTGCTAACAAACGGTACTAATTTTATTCAAGGGAAAAGATCCCATTACACCGCTAGAACGTGTTGTTTACATTCTACAGCAGTAATTGTTTTCACCTCAATAGACGTCAGTGATTGGTTGAAATTACCGAAATACGACAATTTTAACACGAAATAACTTTAAAACGATAAAATTTTCTCAATAACACTAAGAGTAGAAGATGTTTTATATGACACATTCTACCAGTGTCCCAAGTTTGAAAGTGTTTCGTAAAGAAAATAAGTGGCGCCCGCCAAATCAGAAATATCCATAACTTTTTGTAACTAAACACTTTCAAATTTCGTAAACTGGTAGAATGTGTCATTTAAAACATCATTTACTCTTGGCGTTTTTAAGAAAATTCTTTATTTTCAAAGTTATTTCGTGTTAAAGTTGTCGTATTTCGGTAATTTCAACCAATCAATGACGTCTATTGAGGTGAAAACAATTACTGCTGTGGTTTGTCAACAAGACGTTCTGACGGTGTAAATTTACTTTGTCACTGTTATTTCTGATATATTTACATTTAAGATACACGTGTATATAGTTTAATCAATTCAGTTATTAGTTATTTAAAAAAAAAAATTCAGTTTATTTTGTTTGTGGACGTATTTTTGCTTTATTTCAGCGTTTTCGAAATTGCCTATTTTGGGATCTTTTCCCTTGAATAAAATTACTGCCGTTGTTTGTCAACAACAACTATCGGCGGTATATATTTCGTTTGTCACTGTTATTCATGACATCGTTCGTACGTTTGTACTGGTTTTAGCATTAGGGTTTTAGGGTTAGGGTTCGAGTGTTAGAGTTAGGGTTAGGGATAGGGTTTTAGAGTTAGCGTTAGGATTAGGGTTTTAGGGTTAGGTAAGGGTTAGGGTTTTAAAGTTAGGGTTAGGGTCAGGGTTGGGATTTTAGTGTTAGAGTTACGGGAAAATGTGAAAAATGAAGATATTGGAGGGTAGGGGGCAAAAATGTCTTTCTGAAAATAGTAGCTGAAAAAAACCCTGACCCTATCCCTGACCCTAAAACCCTGACCCTAAAACTCTAACCCTAACCCTAAAATCCTAAAGCTAAAACCAGTACAAACGCACGAACGATGTCATAAATAACAGTGACAAAGTAAATTTACACCGCCAGAACGTCTTGTTGACAAACCACAGCAGTAATTGTTTTCACCTCATTTCAATTATAGGAGTGAGGGTAAATTTTGAGATCTTGTTTTTGTTTCAGTTACTATATGTATTTGTCATTACCGATAGAATAATAAAGAAATATGAACACCATTGTGTTATTATTATTTTTTTTTTTACAATATTACGTGGAGTTTTGTAGTGGTATTAATTCTCTTAGCGGTAGTGTTTAGCAGTGTTCTTTGTTAAAGCATCAGCGGCATTGTACAGTTTTCGTAGTTGTGTAGCTGGAAAATATTTCAACTGTTCAGCTTCTACAGTTGTTATCAGTTCTGGAGAGTGTTTTGAATATTACCGTGATACAACTGCAGCCTTACGTGCTTGAAATGTTTCTTGGTGTTTGAATACCCAGGAAAAATTATATACTCAGACAATTGAAGATTTTTAAGAGCGTTCTTGTGATAAAAGAGGGCATTTGTTTGCATATTTAAAAAATCAGAAAAAATTAAATACAGAAAATTATACGTAGATTAAAAATTTTTTAAAGTTAATTTTTTAAAAGATTTCACTTGGACAGCTGGATTGTAATTGTATTTCTGCTTCTTCAGCTGCTAGAGCTGTGAAGAATACGAACAGCTGCTATCAGGACTGATTCTAGGAGCATTTCCAATAATGTGAGCCGGGGGTGGGGGTGACTCTGATAAGGGAGACATAATCGAAAATTTAAGGCCCACAAAACTCTGCTCAAGGTGCTCGCCAGGAAGCTGGTGCTTTTTGTCTGTAGTGGGTGCGCAGACCTTTGTAATATCCAGCAGATCTATCCACCACAGCCCCTACCTCATGTGATACATCGCAGAATGGGTTGGGAATAGATCTGACTTTGGAGGGGCACTGGTCAATATGGACCAGTACAAGGCATTTGACAAAGCAAACCATTGCTAATTGATGGTTGTTGTAAAAGCTGTCGGTTTTAGTCCCGTCTGCAGAGGCTGGATCACCACAATGTATAGTGGCATCTGTTTGCGAATCAAATTAAATGGCCACCTTTTGGAACCTTTCAGCATTGAACGCTCAATTTTTCAAGGTTGCTTCCTCTCGCCGTTTTTATGTTTTGGCATTTGAAACTTTGCTGTGAAGGCTGGAGTGTTTGAGGGGTATCCCGCTGGAACAAGATCACAGGTGAGGTGTGTCTGCATACACAGATGCCGTCACTGTCATGGTGTCAAACACTTCAGATATAGACACGATCAACACTATGCTGAAAGAATATCAGATAGGTATAGGAACATACACAAACCAGGACAAATCAATGGGTTTGCTACTAGGCTCTTGGAGAGACAAGCTCATGTTCACCTGTGATAATTTCTGTCGCTAAACGGAAGGTCCGGTGAAAGTGCTTGGAGTCTGGTTTTGAGCTGGATAGGAACTGAGAAGAGGTCAGGGTGGTCAATCTCACTCAGAAATGGACAAAAAGAAAGCTGTCTCTGAAAAGCCAGAATATTCTGCGTGGTACCTAGGGCAAGTGTCTTCTACTCTAGTACCTGGTCAACCAAAGCCTTTTGAGGGAATTTGGTGGACGGAAACTGAAAGAAACCTTTTGTTGTCTAGTGAAAGAGTTTGACTATAAATTTGATAGAAATGAAAATTGATTTTTTTTTTGACGAAGTCAACTCATGTAGAGGATGTAATGAATGAACCCTATACTTCATCATCGTCAGAGGTATGAGCAGTAATGTTGAGCTTAACATAATTTGAACTTATTACTAAAAGTCAGATGCATCAGATGTCTCTTAATAAGTATCTTTAATATCATAATGATTGACTTAGCCTCTCCTTAAAAATAAAACCACCTTGCCTTAAGTTAAAAGACTGGTTTCTCACAGTTATAAGACCTCATGTTTAGGAGGAAAAAATAGTTGATTAAATCCTATTCAGTACTTGACTGACACAACGCAAATATAGATATAATAATAACAAAAATTGAAGAAATGAATAGCATTAACTGTTCTGTCATTTATTTTTTTTTTTTTATTCTGTATTTTTACAGTTTACAGAATGTCCAATACAGCGCGTTCAAGCTTAATTCGAAGTCTGAAGGAAGAATTCAATTTGGAAAATTTCTTTCTCACATATCAGTATCCAGTACATTTTTGCACAGCATCAGTATGTAATATATTCTCTATTCCTAGCATTATTAGCATTTTTTAACTTCAACATGCTCACATTATGTCGTTTGTTTTGCAGCTTGTACATGATGAATGTGCAGCAAAAACACAAAGCATGGCGTCAAAGATCTCTGCTGACCACCCTCTCCTCTCCGAGAATGCTTAGAATAAATTCTTTATTTATAACTATCAGCAGGCTGAAAAGGCACTGCACTTTTCTGGTCTGGCAAGTGGTGTGATCGAATAACTTAAAGTATCCAGCCATCACAAGCGGGTTTGGTCATGTGCCCACTTGTAGAAAACAGGCGAAATACGCCACTAGGTGCTTATTTAAGTCTAAACAAACAAATAATAAGCATAGCTCCTGCTACAACTGCTCTTGGACCTGAATAATGATCATGAGGGAAAGATATGAAAGCAACAAAAAAAATGTAGCAAGGAAAAAAAACGTACAACAAATAGTAAGAACAAAAATGTACAAAAGGGACATGCAGTAAAAAAGAGAAAAAAGCATGAGCTAAACAGTGTCCAATAAAAATGAACAATACATCAACTGCTATGAAAATAGCCAAAAGTTCATATAGATGGCTAAAAATCATTAAGAGCAGTTCAGATAGTTCGACATAAGAGTCTTTAGAAATTACATAAGATGGTATGTCAGTGGTAAGCATAGGGTGTATGTAAGCTGTAACAAAAATATTTTCTTATCAACTGACGTGGAGAAAATGGCTGTTATTTCTAGCAACAGTAAAAATTAGTTGGAATCAGATCAAAACAAAACAGTGATAGAAACATGGTGAGTAATAAAGTCTGTAAGAAAGAAAGATTTTGAAATTCGGCAAATATAGGACAGTTCCTGTAGTCAAAAGTTTAAAAAGTTTGCTCTTCCAGTAAGAATAAGGCGTCAGATGAATTGAAGAAAAAATTTTTTAAATGCTTTTACTGAAGTGTTGGATAAATTAGGTTTGTGTTCTAAGACTGAGGCATATTTCCAAATTAAGGAAAACGCAATACCACTGTTCAAACGGTACCTTTTGTTGCGATTAAACATGTCAATGAAGAATTAGATAGATTAAAGAAAACTGGAGTCATCCAAAAAGTGGAATATGCAAAATGGGCAGTTCCAACAGTGTGTATTTTAAAAAAAATGAATAAGAAAATCAGGGTGTGTGCCGATGTTTTCACTGGCTTGAATGAATGTCTGAAAACGTGTCACTATCCGCCACCTACTCCGGTGGATATTTTTGCGAAGTTAAACGGGGGAAAGAATATTTTCGAAACTGGATCTCTCTGATGCGTACCTGCAAATTGGAGTAGACGAGGAATGCTCAAAATACCTAACAGTGAATACGCATAAAGGACTATATTACAGATCACTGTTTGGTCCAAAAGTCACACATGCAATTTTTCAAAAGGTTATGAATGTGTAAAAGACCGTGCGAAAGGAGAGGTGACGAGAATGGCTCCTTTAGTATATTGCACGGTCGATACAAATAAAATATGAAAAAGGATAAATAAGTATAAGTGTGAAAAAGTTTGATAGTTGTCATAGAGACTTTAGTCTCTCTCTATCACCTTTCAACAGCATTATAAAGGAAAAGACATTAGAACAATTTTACAACATAATAAATATAAGTATTATTTTTGATGATGCTTTGTTTTACAATTCCTGTCATTCAGCTTAGCAGCCGCTGATTGCGTTGCAGTTGGTATTAGAAAGTTAAGAGCTTCTTTGATGCCTGCCAGAGAAGCAAGAAGCTATCACCATCGAAGGCATCGAGGTGAAGAGTGGTTCGTTGAGGAGCGAGGAGTTGTCACGTAGAATGTCTGTCGCGCAACTGTCTGAGAAAGTGAAACTCACTCTTTAAGTACCAATTTTACTACGCATGCGCACTCGAGGGGCTTCCGGTG
>NC_068986.1:60820314-60821571 GCF_001194135.2 Octopus bimaculoides | reverse complement strand
CCCCCCCCGAGTGCCTAGCACGAACAAGGAAAGGGTTGTAGTGGGCGCCTGAAACAAGATGCGGCTATAGACATATAATGAATAAGAAACAATTCGTTAATACAGGGAATGGAAATACCCAACAATGTAATACAATGCACAAGGAAAGTAATATTCCAGCGGCACAAGTCAAGTTCAGATTGGTAAGTGTTGTTGGCTGTAAAAAAAAAAATTTCTGCATACGTCACTGCAGTTCCTTTATTACTTGTGATTGATGCAGTGGCGCAAGAAATGTCTGAGTGTTCAGCACTAATAGGGAAAAAACACAGTTTGAGCCTTTTTTATGAAAGGAATGCTGAAAAATGTAATAATATACAATGCAGTCAAATATAAATTGTCTTGGAGAGTTTCTTCGGCCAGTGCACTGTACGGTCAGATCTAGTGACATAGGGTTCACTTGTGGTAGTTCTCAACGATGAAGGTGTATGCAAAGGTTGAAAAGAGGGTATGTCAGTATTGTCAACGGAAGATGTAGTTTCATCAAAATACGCTTTCTTCAGACGGTCGACAGACAAGGTCTCCGTACGACCATTAGCGTCTATTTAAAAAAATGTGGGTGTGCGAGAGAGCACACGAAAGGGTCCTTTATAAGGAGAAACAAGGGGTCCTCTGACAGAATCATCCCTAACAAACACATGTGTCCAAGAATCAATGTCTGATGGCACTTTAGAAGGTGGAGATTGTTGCCGGGGACTCATAGTAGGAAGGTTAGAAAAATAATCTCGTAATCGAGTGACATAGGACGCTGGATTTAGAGGCTGTAATTTGTCTGGTACCAACATTGTACCAGGCAATGCCAGTGTGGTTCCATACAATAATTCTGCTGCAGAAAAACCAAGGTCTGCTTTAACCGCAATCCGGCATCCAAGTAGGACAACAAGAAGAAATTCAGTCCATGACTGCGGATTGGGCGAGGCGCGCAATGCGGCCTTTAGTTGCCTATGAAAACGCTCTACCAACCCATTAGAAGTGGGATGGTAGCTGGTGGTGCGTATATGATGCACCCCCAGGATTCGTGATAACTCACGAAATAATGTTGTTTCAAATTGTCGACCACGATCTGTCGTCTGGCCAGCGGGAGAAATGATCAACACAGGTTCAGAGATATGAGAACCCGCGACTCACAGGCCATGGTCCAACCAAATCAAGGTGAAAATGGCGAAAACGGGCCTCTAGAGAATGAAATTGTCCGAGTGGGGCACGAACGTGCCTATGGAC
>NC_068986.1:60817100-60818654 GCF_001194135.2 Octopus bimaculoides | reverse complement strand
GCCAAACGTCGTGGACGCGAGAAAACAGGTGGCCCAGTTGTTTTGATATAATGGAGGGTGGAATGAGCGGGCTTTGCTGGCTTGAAAGTGATGTCCACCAGCTCCGGAAAGGAAACTAGAAGAGAATGAAAAACATCCCCAGCGGTGGCAATAAAAAATTCTGGGCTAAGAAGGGAGTTGGTAGAGCTCTTTGCCGGCGTAGAAAGGGATGTCGAATCGTCGACAAGCCTCCGACGCCGAACATCTACCAACAAGTTAAAATGATTTAAAAAGTCTGCACCCAAAATAGAATGCGGAATGTCAGCTATGACAAAAATCCATTGAATGTCTAGCCGTAGAGAAAGCTGACCAAATGTATCTATCGGGGAGTAATCAACGGCGTGCAACACTATAAGCGAACGCTTAGGTTTGTCAGTACTGAAGCGAAGAGGCCAAATACTACAACAAGACCCGGTGTCAACCATGAAGTACTTCTTCGACACCTGGTCCCGGACAAATATTGCACGATTAAAGGTAGGTGCAGAGGAAGAAATAGACGTGCTCAATATCCTCCTTTGAAGTTTTCCGATCCTTTATAGGAGCACGGTTGAATGCACTTGTGTGCCTTATCAGCGAATTTCGCATGATAATAGCACATACCTGGTTGTGTTCTGGAAGGTGAATTTCCTCTAGATCTGTCACGAGAGCGTGAAAAAGAACGCTTGGCACGGCACAGATCATTCACCCGTCGCGTAAGTTCATCAATTTTGTCGGCAAGAACATCAAAAGTGGAGGATTTATGTGAGGCTATTGATGAAGCCTCAGAAGAGACACAGGCGCCGTATGCAGGCTGTGCGGAAAATTCAAGAATTTTGTCTGCCATGGTGGCAACTTGATCTATAGTGTTGGCGTCAAGCGCCGCCGCCAAAATTGTGCGCACGTGAGCCGGCAGACACGAGAAGAAAATCTTGCGTAGGAGAGAGGCGTCAGTTGACTCACCGCTCAACTCCTTTAGGTGTCATCAGAACTCTGAAGGAGTCCTGTCACCTAATTCTTCATCAGCCATCAGTTCATTAAATCTGTTCTCGGCAGACTTCGTGGTTCTTCGCAATATTTCTGCCTTTATAGACGCATAAGTGGCGTCTGGGTTCGGGGATGTGATTAGATCCCTGGCAGATGTCGCAAGTGTTGTAGGCAATCTACAATAGAGGAATTTCAGTTGATTTGTCGGAGAAATTCCGTAGGCATCAAAGTGAGCCTCTAGTTGCGCGAACCATAAGATGGCATCACCAGTGAATTGTGGCAACATATGGGAAGACATATTTGTTTGAAAATGATTCCGTCAAAGTGAAAGGAAAGAAAGGGAACAAGGAATAAAATTTTCTCGATACGAGGACACAAAAACAAAGCCGATGATAAGAAACAAAAATTTTGTTGTTCTTCTTGTTATGTGTGTTGAAACAACAGTTGCACAAGAGAGAGAAAGAAAATTTTTTTCGTAAAACTAAAAAACAATGGTGTTTGCTTTTGTTTATTTTTCTTTTCTTCTGTTTGTGTGAGTGTGTGTGTTGCTTG
>NC_068986.1:60814670-60816871 GCF_001194135.2 Octopus bimaculoides | reverse complement strand
CAGTGTAAAAGTTTGATAGTTGTCATAGAGACTTTAGTCTCTCTCTATCACCTTTCAACAGCATTATAAATGAAGAGACATTAGAACAATTTTACGACATAATAAATATAAGTATTATTTTTGATGATGCTTTGTTTTACAATTCCTGTCATTCAGCTTAGCAGCCGCTGATTGCGTTGCAGTTGGTATTAGAAAGTTAAGAGCTTCTTTGATGCCTGCCAGAGAAGCAAGAAGCTATCACCATCGAAGGCATCGAGGTGAAGAGTGCTTCGTTGAGGAGCGAGGAGTTGTCACGTAGAATGTCTGTCGCGCAACTGTCTGAGAAAGTGAAACTCACTCTTTAAGTACCAGTCTTACTACGCATGCGCACTAGAGAGGTTTCCGGTGGTGAAGTCCCTTGCGCATGCGCAGAATAGTACTTCCTCAATGGCGGCTATAATTTCGCGCCACTACAAGTTCCAGAAGGAAAAGAGAGACACAACCGGGGTAGAATGTTTGAGAAGATTTTATTTATATGTTAACATGTGTGTCACATGTGTGTCTATGTGTGCGACATATAAACATAATAATAGATAGGCCGTCATGTATACAAAGTGTGTGTGTACAAACATGGATGTATGTGTGTGCGATAAGTACAGAGCATAGAAAGAGTCTATAATATGACGTTAGAAGAATGTCCAGACACAAGGATGATAAATACCAGTTTGTAGTCAAAGTACACAGTAGCTGAGATGCTGTATCAAGAAGCTGTGGCTACGATGCAGAGCCGATCTCTTGTTACAGAAGGTTGTATTTGCTGTTAACCATGGTGAAGTAATTCACGGTACTATTCAAGAAGAGTGGTCCCGGTGCGCTCACGCGTGCATCCGCACTAGCGAGTCGTGACTATTCGATCCTACGACTACCTAGTGCGGGTGCGCGTCATGCGCAAAACATGTATGAGTGTTTTTTCTAAACAAAGTAAATAATTCTTTTACATAAAGTAAATAATTTTTTTTAAACAAAGTAAATGAATTATACACTACCTGTTTTTGGTAAAGCGTCCATTAAAAAGTCGATCTTTCAAAATCTATTGTTCTTCAATGGTACCAGTACATGAGGGACATTACAAGTAATTATCTTTTGCGTAACCCCTACCAAATTGATGAACTTGAGCACATCGTAGAAATAGATGAATCTATGATGTGCAAGCGCAAATACAACGGAGGATGGGATAGAGAGGATAAAAATAGGTTTTTAGTCTTTGTACCTGACCGTTCCTCTGAAACCCTTCTACCACTTATTAAAAAAATTATCAAACCAGGGACGACTATATATTCCGATTGTTGGAGTGCGTACAATGGGATTACTGAAATAGATGTGACACCAAAATACACCCTGGAAGAACGTAAAACGACGTTTTAAGAGTAAGGTGGGGAAGATTCAACAAAAAAAAATTATTTACTTTGTGTTTTACTTACTTTGTTTAAAAAAATTATTTACTTTGTTTAAAAAAAACCCCCTCATACATGTTTTGCGCATTCGCGCTAGATAGTCCTTGTAGGATCGACTAGTCACGACTAGCTAGCGCGGATGCGCGAGTGTGCGAGTGCACACACCAGGACCACTCTTCTTGAATGGTACCGTAATTCACAAACAGTATGGAGATAGAACCTGTGCGAGCGTTGCTGGTTGGTATGTACGTAGAGAGATGATGCTGACGTTAAGAAGATGGAGCGACGAAGATGGACATTGCCGCATGCTGTTGGAAGAGTGTTGACGAGTCTCCATGTGGCTGCTGTTGTGTCATCGTTGGAACTGGATGTGTGCTCTGTGGTCAGTGGCTAGACCTCAAAAGATCTGGAACCGAAAGATTTTCTTTTATTCCTAATAAGTAGGATACATAGAGGGGACAAACAAGGACAGACAAAAACATATATATGGTCTTCAGCCTTTTACGAGTGTCCTATCGATGAATGTTATAATGGATGTTATAATGAATATGATATAATGCGATATGGTACATAAAAATATATATAAAATATAAAAAAACTTTTAAATTCTCTTTTTTTTTGTTTGAGTTGTCTTACGAACCTGCCGGCTGATTTCCCTTTTTTTTTTCTTTTTTCTTTTCCTTCTATGCCCCGTCCGGCCGTGTTGACATGGCTCCTTGCATACTCAACTTTCTTACGATATCCTCCCATCTTTTCGCAAACACTCTT
>NC_068986.1:60803849-60813305 GCF_001194135.2 Octopus bimaculoides | reverse complement strand
CCCAGACTGTTGGTTCGATATTGCCGTACATGGCTTTAATCCAGCCTCGGAAGGTCGGGCCAAATCTGGCCGCCCGAAGGACCGCCGCCAGGTATCCGTGGTCAACCCTATCGAACGCTTTAGATTGGTCTAAATTCACCAGTGCCCCACCGTTGCCATGCATTTTACCCACCCGCTCTATGGTGTAGCAAATGAGGTGAAGGTTGTTGTTCAGGAGGGCCGAGAAGGCCTGCAGCCTGTCCAGTCTGGACTCTGTAATAACCATCACATCTATACCATGTGACCTGAGGTCGTCGAGGAAGCACGCCTGCTTCCTCTTCGAGCTCAGGCCACGCACATTCAAACATGCAATGTTTAACACGGCCATTCTAAGACGTAGAAGAAAAGAAAGCCACTTACGATTTATCTTTCTAGGGGAATGTTTCTCAAAACATTTGAGACCATATCCCTACTTTCGCCTGTTTCCTCCAGAAAGGGTTCAACCGGCGGGTCGAATACTTTTTTCAGGTTTTTTAGTCTTTGGGATGAAGTTTAGATACGTCGTAGTACAGAGTCCTCGCAATTTTTGCAGTTATTATCGGACTCTGTTTAAAGTCATTTCTATATACAGAAGAATCTATTTATAGGCGACCGTTACTAGGTCTTTTGATTTGGGTATGGTTATGGGTATGTCTATAAACGACATTTTCCTCTCCCTCTTTCTTTTTTCTGTTTTTCCGGACTTTGCGACATTGGATTTCGGGGTTTGTTCCTTGTTCGTGGAGTCCATTTTCTTTGGCCTTTTCCTCGAACATACCTGATATCCATTTGTGGGTACTTGTGTATCCTCCTCGCTGTCCGTTATAAATTCATAGGAGGCGGTCACTCCTGAGAGTGTCGCCTCTTGGTTGGCTGAACTCCTGGTAACGGCCTTCGTGGCCGGGAGTTCACCCACTTTGGTGGGTGCATTTTTGGTTTCGACCTCCGTGGGTGGGAGTGCACCTTCTTTGGTTTCTGTGTGTGTTATACTTGTCGCGGTTGCAACTTTTTTTCCTTGTTCGTTTTTCTTTTTGATTTTCGATGTTCCCTCCTGGGGATCATCTTCCTTGGAGGAGGTAGAGGTAGACTGGTCTGTTTTCCTGTTTTCCGGACACTTTTCTTTTATGTGTCCTTTTTTACTACACTTAAAGCAGCGTGGCCTTCTGCCTTCCACATGTATCGGGATGCTTATGTCCTCCATTATTATCGTTTCTGGTAGCTCCTCTAAGTCGTTCGTTGTGGCTTTGGCCAGGATTTCGAGGGTCTGGCCCAGCCAGTTTTGAGGACCGTCTCTTGTGATTTGTATGATTTTTATTTTTTCTTCTAGTTTATAAAGTGGGGTGGCCACGATCCAGCCTACCTCTACCTCCGGGAGAATGTTTTTAATCTTTATCCGGGACGTCCTACGTCCCAGATATAGCGGCAGTAATATAATATTGCCACTTTGCAAGGTTCTAGTCGAATATTCTTTCGCTCGCTCAGTCTGGAACCGAAAGACTTTGAGATGGTGTGAAGCTAGCGTTTTATACGATGCTCACCGGAAGTTTAGAAAAGACTGTCTCAAGTGACCTTATCTGAAGGCTGCGATTGGTTGGGTTGCATCTTGGCGCGCAATAGAGCAAGAGACAAATTGCGCCAATACCAACCAATCAGAGTAGTGGAAACAACAGGGTCCAAAGGTGCGGCCGAAGGCTAGCTGTTATCTACTACGTCCGTATTTATGTATATATAACAGAGAGAGTATAGTTTCCCTGAAGTTGTACGCTACAAATGCAATGTTAGTTAACTGTAAATTCGCAATTCCATACCTGAATGATATATTAATTAAAAGTGAATCTTGGGATCAGCATGTCGAGCATGTAAAATGTGTTTTTGCAAGCTTTTCTAGGTCTAGCGAATTATAGCAAATATGTGTAGTGAAACTAATACCTCGATCGCCATTACATACAATCTTCTCATTTAAATATAAACAAGCGCGGGCGTAGCGGTGAACCCATCTCCTTGTCATCACGTGACTGATTAATATTCGAAGCGGCAACTTCTTCGAACCGTTCCCGCCAGAACGCAAACTGACCAATCACAGCCCTTAATAAGGTCACGTGATAGTGTTTTTCTACTACCGTCTTGGAGCCCCCTGAAGGCTTTAAATAGAGCAATTCATACCCAGCAAATTTGTCTCGGTTCAGTTCTCTTTGAGATCTGTTCCGTGTACCACACGACAGCAGCAGCAACAATCAGCCAGCGACCACTTCAACAGCTTCGTCCAGCCAACGATTACCACCGCCGTAGCCACATCAGCAACACGAGACTACGACTACTACCAAGCAGCCTTTTCGCCACCAACGTCTCCAACCATAGTGAACACGACTTTCTATGTACACCAAACTAAACCACCGCGGCACATCTCTCTCTTCGATTCTGTTAGGTGACTCAGCTTCACCGCGATAAATAAACAGACAAGAGATTTCAGCCAGCGACGAGCGACGAACATCTGTATAACAAGAATCACGGCCCGGCATGGAAGCCACCACATCACAACTAGTGATCAGCCCTGCCACACACAGCCTCAACTCCTTTCACATACAGACTCTTCCAATTGTGTACTCAAGAACTGGTATAAATGCTCACGGTTACTGACTCTCTTTCTATCTGCTGTAATATCTCACATACACATACATGTATCACTCACATACATACTTTTCTTTGTACGACGGCCTGTCTTTGATTATGTTCTTCTTTGTCGCATTCACACTCTCACATACATCTTTATGCCACAATAAATATTTCTGTTATTCATCTTATACGGTTGTCTTTTCTATCGTCTCATTACTGGCTATTTATGTTATCGTAGTATAACATATTTGTATATCATCTTTGATATATATTATTTGTGTGTTCGACCATGCGACGCGTTTAAATAAAAGGAGTCCTCTGTTTTTCCATTCGTCACCATTTCTCCTTTTTGAGTTCGCACGGTCGTTCCTACATATGCATCAATTGAGAGCTCCGCTAAATAATTTGCTAAAAGAAAGATGTGAAGTAGAATTGGTAAAATAATTTTCAAAAGGCGTTTGATGATATTAAAAAAATATTAATATCAGATTTGTTGCTGGCTCATTTCGATCCTGCAGCAGAGATTTTTCTAGCTTCTGACGCTTCTGATTACGGCATAGGAGCAATAATACTACACAAGTATAAAGACAGTAATATAGAAGCGGTGATTCATGACTTACGTTCTCTGATAGCGGCAGAGAAAAACTATAGTCAAATAGAGAAAGAAGCTCTAGCGACCATTTTTGCCATGAAGAAATTTCACAGATTTTTGCACGGTAGAAGTTTTCAGCTACAAACTAACCACCGACCATTATTAACAATTTTGTGGTTGGAGAAAGGAATTCCTACCCATACTGCAAATAGGTTACAAAGCTGGGGTACGATATTGTTGAATTACGACTTTAAGATGGAGTATATACCATCCAAGAGGTTAGGCCAAGCAGATTGTTTATCAAGGCTAATTCCAAAAAGTACAGGACTATTCGAAGATATCGTGATTACCGCATTGCGAGTGGAAAATTTAAAAAAAAAAAAACATTTTGTGTAACGTCATTCGGGAGCTGCTAGTAACTGTTCAAGATATAAAATTAAAATTGGAGAATGACAAATTCATTGCAAAGCTGAAAGAAATATTGAAGGTGTATAGTCAGTACAAGTTGTTGATGTGGCTGCGTGTATGTTATTACAAGAGTTCATAGAGAGATGAATGAATAAATTCAAGATCTATATATTTACTACATAACAATATTTTTTATTCTTCTTTTGATGGTGATACATGAAATCAAATTGTAGAAGTTAGTTGAATGTAATCTATGCAAGAAAGTTCAGAGATAGGAAGTGGTGGCGTAGAGAAATAGACGGACATAGCAACGACGTAGATAGCTCTAAGTTTAATCGACTAAAAAGCAAAAAGACAGGTTAGCAAGCTGTTTTTATTAATGGAACGCTAGACATTCTAGAAACTTCCAAGAGAAACGCTAAGATTTTTGAATAATTAAGAATCACGTCGCATGACACAGATGCTTCGAGAAACTTAGAAAAGGGAGGTTGCTCTATGATCTTTCTTGCAAGGGAGATCATTCAACTATTTATCTACCTACACCACTACACACCGGCAGAGGTAACGGTATACAATAATGAAGATAACAAAAATGTATACATCATAAAATGTCAAAACATAGAAATAATATCACAGTTCAAATGTAATAAATATTTGTTAAATTCTTGGGCCAATGCACACGTCTACCGCTTTTGGTAGTCAGTGTTTGTGAAGTTGAGTGTAAAAGATGCGTTTGTAATGCTGTGCGTGTGTTGTATGTAGTGGGGGTGGAAATAGTTTTTTCTATTTGAACCTTTTTTTTAGTCTATCAACAGAAATACTGTCTTTATGACAGTTAAGGCCTAAGGTGAAAACTTTACCTGTGCAAGAAAGCACACAAAAGGGTCCTGCATACGGTGCTGTTAAAGGATGTTTAACGGCATCGTTGTAGACAAAAATATGAATAGTCCTTAGGCAAATATGTTTTAATGTCTTGTTTTCTGGTGTTCATGTGTGGTAACTTTGACATATAGTCACCCAGGCGTTCAACGAAACTTGTAGTGTCGATATCTTGTGTGTTTGCAGGAACAATCATCTGACCAGGTAGCGTCAAGGAAGAATCATTAAGTAATTCTGCAGGAGAATATCCGATACCTTCTCTGATAGAAGAGCGTAGACTCAAGAGAACAATTAGAAGAAATTCAATCCATCGAGATGAATCAGCAGAAGCACACAATGCAGCTTTAAGCTGTCAGTGAAATCTTTTGATCATACCGTTCGAAGCTGGGTGGTAACTAGTGGAATGGATGTATTTACTTCCTAAAATTTTGGTAAGCTCCTGGAAAAGTTTAGCTTCAAATTGACGTCCGTGATCTGTTGCTATTTTTACATGTGTTCTGAAACGAGAAATCCATTCTGTGACTAAAGTTTGTGCCACAGTTAGAGAAGAGATATCTGTGAGTGGAATGACTTATGGCCAGTGGGAAAAACGGTCGATACAGGTTAATAAAAACATGTAGCCCTGACTCGTAGGTGAAGGTCCTACTATATCAACATGTATGTGCTGGAATCGTGCATCTGGAGTGGAGAAAGTACCTAATGGTGCACGGATATGTTTAGGTACTTTGGATTTCTGAAAATCGATACAGGTACGAGTCCAATTAGCCATGTCTCGACGCATGTTCAGCCAAACAAAATGAGTTGAAATAAGCTTCAATGTTGTTGTTATACCAGGATGTGAAATATTGTGTAGTGCTGAGAAAACGATACGGCGATGCTTTTCAGGAACTAAAGAATGAGGGTTACCAGAAGAAATATCACAAAGGATCTGTTTGTTTGATGTCGCAACTGGGGAAAATTCGAGGTCGAAAGGAATTAGTTTTGGTTGTATATTATTCAAATCAATGAATGGTTGATCTTTAGACATTTTGTCCAAGTTAATTTCTTCAGTTGAAAATAACGCGTTGACAGGTAAACGGGATAAAGAATCTGTAACAATGTTCTCAGGACCTGAAATATATCATATATCACTCGTGAATTGTGAAATGTAATCCAAATGTCGAATGTCTCTCAAAGAAAATTTATCTTGCTTGCAGTGTAAAGCGAAAGATAATGGCTTATGGTTCATAAATATTGTGAACTTTCTCCCTTCCAAAATGTGTTGGAAGTGTTTAACTGAAAGGTAAATCGCTAATAGTTCACGACTGAATGCGTTATATTTAGTTTTAGTTGGTTTTAACTGCTTAGAGAAAAGTGCCAGAGATTGCCATCTGCCATGGTGGAGTTGTTGAATGACTGCGCCGGTACCAATTTCGGACGCGTCGACTACAAGAGAAATATTGGCATCAGGAATGGGGTGAGCCAACATGGAGACATGAGAGAGTTTATGTTTAACATCGTCGAAAGCTTGTATTGCAGCAGGAGTTAAAGTTATCTTTTCTGTTTTCTTCCTGCGGTGTTATAGCAATTTGTTGAGAGGGTATAAAGTTTCAGCACAATGGGGTATAAAGCGTCGATAGAAATTAGCTAATCCAAGAAATTGCCTGTGCTGTCTTAATGAAGTGGGAACTGGAATTTTTACGATAGCCTCAACTTTTTCTGGCAAAGGCCTGTAAACAGGTTGGTATGATAGTTGTCATAGAGACTTTAGTCTCTCTCTATCACCTTTCAACAGCATTGTATATGAAGAGACATTAGAACAATTAACAACATATTAAAAAGGTTTTATTTATGACTATGATGCTTGGTTTCACAATTCCTGTCATTCTGCTTAGCAGCCGCTGATTAAGTTGTAGTTTGGTAATGGAAGGTAAAGGTCTTCCTTGATGCCTGCCAGAGAACAGTGTAAAAGTGCTTCGTGGAGGAGCGAGGTGTTGTTACGTAGAAGGTCTCAGCTCAACTCGCTTAACAAAGTGAAACTCTCTCTTAAGTACGAGTTTTACTACGCATGCGCAACTCGAGGGGCTTCCGGTGGTGAAGTCCCCTGCGCATGCGCAGAATAGTACTTCCTCAATGGCAGCTATAATTTCGCGCCACTACAGGCCTAATTCCATCCTTATCGATGGTATGTCCAAGGAAAGTGAGAGAAAGCACATCGAAAATATATTTGGTAGCATTGATACGTATTTTGTATTGAGAAAGCCTTTCAAAAAGTTGCTTCAAATGAATCACATGTTCTTTCTCAAAAGAACTAGCGATGAGAAGATCGTCAATATAGGCGTAGACGAAATCTAATCCATATATTACTTCATCAATGAAACATTGAAAAGTACTGGCGGCGTTCTTTAACTCAAAGGGCATGGTAAGAAATTCAAATGACTTGAATGGAGCTGCGATAGCCGTTTTCGGAATATCATTTAGGTTTACAGGAATCTGATGGTATGCTAGTATCAAATCTATTTTTGAGAAAATAATGCAACTATGCAGAGAAGATGCAAAATCTTGTCGAAGTGGTACCTATCTGGAGTGGTAATAGCGTTGAGTCATCTATAGTCACCAGTGGGTTTAAAGTCACCAGATTTCTTTTTCACTAAACGGAGTGGTGGTGACCAGCTGCTCTTTGAAGGACGAATTATTCCAAGCTGGAGCATATGGATGAACTCTGCTTTAGCAGCTTTGAGTTTTTCAGGTGGTAAACATCTAGGACGTGAGATCCATTGGTGGTTATATGATGAGTAAATGTATGAGTTGAAGCATTGATATCGAAATTTAAATTTGTTAACTCAGGATAGGATTGAAGCAATGCTTAATATTTGTCTGATTCAGCTGCAATAAAAAATAGTAGGCTGACAGAAGTGGAATTGAAATGTCTTCCTAAAGTGCAAAACTGTCTACTGCTATCTACAAATCTCTTTCTTTTGACATCCACTAATAGCAAAAAATGATGGAGAAAATCAGGTCCTAAAATTGGGTGAAGAAGGTCAGCAATGATGAAAACCCACTGGAAACTTCGTCTGAGATTAAGGTCCAATGTGAGTGAAATCTCACCAAAAGTCCTAATAAGAGAGCTGTTGACTACTTGAAGAGATACATCAGAAGTGAAAAGTTTTTCTTTGATCGACTAAGAAGCAAAAAGACGGGTTCGCAAGCTGTTTTTATTAATGGAACGCTAGACATTGTAGAAACTTCCAAGAGATACGCTAAGCTTCTTGAATAATTAAGAATCACGTCTCATGACACAGATGCTTCAAGAAACTTAGAAAAGGGAGGTTGCTCTATAATCTTTCTTGCAAGGGAGATCATTCAACTGTTTATCACCTACACCATTACAAAAATGAAAGAAAAGAAAAATATATGTAACACAAATGCTAACCATTTTTCTCTGTGTGATAATGTGTTGATGTATGACAAAGAGTTGTAGTGTCAGCAACACTACAAAAGCATGTATTAAGTGAATTTCATATAGGACACCCAGTGATTTCAAGAATGAAATCAGTAATGAGGAATTACGTGTATTAGCCTACTATAGACTGTGATATTGAACAATTGGTGAAATCCTGCAGAGGTTGTGCTCTTGCAGTAAAGTCACCACCAGTGAAATTCCAATCGTGGCCTAAGACTGACAGTCCATGGTCCAGGCTACATGTAGATTTTGCTGGACTGGTAAATAGCATGTATTATCTGATCATAGTAGATAGCTGTACCAAGAGACCAGAGATATGTAAATGCAGTCAAACAAACTCAAAGGTAACAATAAGGTTCCTTTATGAACTTTTTGCACGATATGGAGTCCTAGACACCATAGTATTGGATAACGGAATGCAGTTTTCAGGGTATGAATTAAAAACTTTCTGTGAGGTCTGTGCAGTCAATCATATCTCTACTCTGCTGTAGCACCCGAGATCAAATGGTCAAGCAGAAAGGTTTGTAGACACATTTAAACAAGCACTAAAAACTCAGGAAATTAATTAGGCAATGATGCAGCACTAACTCAATTCTTGAAGGTTTACAGAGTAACACTTAACCCAAACACCTGTTCAGGCAAGTTGCCCACAGAGCTAATGCTTGTCTGGAAGATAAAATCAATTTTTGATAGATTTATTATCTACAAAAAAGGAAGAAAACTTATAGAGAAAACCCCCAAAATGCAACAAAATATTCTAATGTGGGAGATAAAATTCATTTCAAAATATATAAGAATGGAAGACAAGGTTGGGAGGATGGTGTAGAGACAAAAAGAATTGGTAGTATGATATACAAAATAAAATGTCAAATAAGAGAGAACAAACATTTGAACCAGTTGAAGACTAGACATATCGTAGAAAGAGGAGAAATACCGATGGAAGTTTGTTATGACTTGTTTGATATTCCAACGCCAAAAGAGGTGAAACCTAGGCAGACCAGCAATAGAAAATGTAAACAAACAGAACGACTAGAAATAGACCCTAAGTGAAAGAAATATTAAAACTTCTGAGGAAATTAAAATCTCTACAAAGGGAAAAGTGATGATGAAAAAAGAGAATAAAATTAAATAAACAAGTTCCTGCAGAAACCAAATCTCAAAAGGGGAAATGTTTTGGCGAGAATCATGACACTCTCCTGTGAGAATGGACTTGCCAAACTCATGTAAGTAGCAACGTGTTTGACTGAGAGCGAGAGGTGAGAAATAACAGGAAGTCAAAAAGTGTCATTAGTGAGTTCATGGAGCCACAGGAAATTGTTGAGAAGTTGTTATAGTTCATTGAGAGTTGTTTTGAATTGATTACAGTTGTTGGCAGAGTATTTGGGAATACCTCAAGTGAAGACAGTTAGTGTCTAACTCATTCCATGGTTTTTTTATATCACACTGTTATAGTGTAGGATACAAAAGTGACATACAGTAATCACGTTATAAATATATATATTAT
>NC_068986.1:60798707-60803814 GCF_001194135.2 Octopus bimaculoides | reverse complement strand
TATATATATATATATATATATATATATATCATCATCATCATCATCATCGTTTAACGTCCGCTTTCCATGCTAGCATGGGTTGGACGATTTGACTGAGGACTGGTGAAACTGGATAGCAACACCAGGCTCATGCATAGAACAAGTTAACTCAGCTCCACATCACACACGTATACATTCATTCATATTCTGTAGTATGGTATAACATTGAAGCAAACACCTAATAAGCTACCATTAAATTATTTATCTATTTGAATGTCGACCTTACACATGTACAATTGTCTTGAATTCTTTTTCCCTTTTTAGTAACTTTATACATGCACACATTCACACAAACGTGTGTGTGTGCACAAACACATGTATGCACACATGCATGTACACTTGATAAGCTTTTAAGTTTGCATGCTTGAGATTATAATCATAGAATTAAGCTCACTTGCAAAAAGTTTAGTGAAGGCATGTGGCTAAGTGGCTAGGGCAATATGATGTCGTGTGGAGGATGTGTCTGGTGGAGGAGGTAGCATGGGGAGTTGGGTAGCAGTTGAGATGGAAGTCTTTAGGGGTTAGGTTAAAGTGAAGGCAGTGACTGAGGAAAGAAATGTGAACAGATAAACAGGTTTTTTCTTTTTTTTTTTTTCGATGTGTTGGAAAGTGTGAAAGAGAGTTGGATGCAACAGATAGGAAATATGGTGGGATAATACTTGGTCTGATACAAATCAACAACAGTGCACAGTAAGATCCAAGAACCTTGTAATCCAAGTAGTAAAGAGTTTCAATAGTAATCCAGTTGGAGTTTGATGGTAAGGTAGTCGTTAAGAGAGGACAATAATCCAAGAAGTAGGTTGAAAAGAAGATGAAAGTCTGAAAGAAGAGGCGGTTCAGTCACACAGAATCAAACTGGGGTGACCACATATATACAGTCTATAAATGTGCACATGCGCACACATACACACACACACATACACAAAAGGCAGAAGAACAATAAACAGAGTGTATTAGGTTTATGCACAGGAAAAACAGAAGTCTTTAACTTTTCAACTTCATATTCTTCCACAGAAAGGATAGATAAGGAGAGAAAAGAGATGGAAAGGAAAAACATGTTTGAGTTAACTGATGAGGGCATGCTGAAAGGACTGGAAAGAGAAAAAGTTGGCTTGATGCATTGATGGCAAGGGAAACAACAATGATCTGGGATATGTGTATATAAGTGTATGCATGCACATGTGTATGTGTATGAAGCTAATGTGTATATGTATATGTAGGTGGACACGTGCCTGTGTATGTGAGTATGAGGCTAATGTGTGTGTGTACAAACACACACACACACAAACTTTACTGGGTGTGTTTTAATTCATTGAATGGAAGTGTTTATTTTCTGAGAGAACTCTACCTGAGCTGGAATTATGATCAATGTTAGTGTGAAATAAATGATGGAACAAATGATTCCCAAATATACCAACATAAAAAAGACAAACATTACATACCAAACAGAAGTCTTCTGGAACATCTTGATGTTTCTGTGACTACACACTTCATCCTTGGTGTAAAAAGAGACAACTTTCTCATTTCCCAACCACAGAGTATACTAAAGATTTACATTTACAGTCATCAAATCACTGTTGTCAATGCTTGTGCTGTTTTAAAAATTACAGCTGACCAATTTAAGTTTATGTTTAATATAAATAACTATTAAGCCACTAATCTCTCTGTGGTCAGGGAATTGAGTACTTGTTCACTGGAAGTGGTAGAAGTATTAAAATTAATCAGTCCTGCTATTCTAGTTACAGAGCAAAAAACATGGTTTAATAATAGCATATACTTTTTCATAGTGAGCTTAAGAAAGTGTCTTTATGAAAAACACATACCCATAAGTTTACCATACATCTCTCTGTTCATACATTCAAGCATGCACACATGCACGTGTGCACACACATGCATACTACGCATGCACAAGCACACACACTCACTCTCTCTCTCTCACACACACACTATCCTTGTATATTTGATCTGGATTCTCATAATATTTCATTCAATAAGTATCTAAGAGAAAATATGTGTCTTATGTAAACTTCATAGTTTTCTGTATCCAAAACAATATTTAATTTTGGTTTCTATCTTTCTAGTTTAAGAGACCTAAACACTTCTATCTAATATGGAATATTTTCTGGAGCATTTACCACGTGGCTGGAGTCTTGACGATTTTTTTTATTCAAAGTGATCTCGATAACGTTACCAAAATCCTGGCATATGCTACAATATGGGGTTACCTATCACTGTCCTTGACAGTCTTAACAGATCTGGTAATAGTAATATGCTTTCAATATATAGCAAGGTTTAATAATAGAGGTAAGTTGCTATAAAAATTCTCTATGCCTTTTAAATATGAAATAAAAATCTTTGGAGTCTATACTGTATGCATTAATCATGTACTGTTGTTGACTACATTGTCTTCCCCTTTTCTTGTAGAAGTATATATAAAGTTGTTTGTGAGAAACTAATATAATAAAAATGTTCACTTCTTTTGTGATACATATTTGAAAGATCGGAATGTGGAGGATAGCAGACCTGATAAAGGATAGGATAATGTAGTCTGAAGTATTTAGTTATGTCCCTTTTTGTGATCTCATCAGGGTCGCCCTTCAACACTCCGGGATTGATAAGGAAGGATACCAATCAAATATTGTAGTAGTCATTGTTATAGTTTTATGTTTCATTGTAATTTATTTATTTGTAATAGGAGTTTTGCTTTTTTTGTGTTGGAACATAATTTATTTTTTACTGTAATAGGAAAGGTGTTCATGCAATATAGGTTATAGAAACAGTAAGATGAAACAACATATGATACGCAGGGAAAGTCTCTGTTAGCAACTCGACACATGGGGGCTAGTTTTTGTTATATACCAAGCAAATATTCAGGTGACATAACATGGTCTTCTTCAACTATACTTGATTGAATATGCAGCTGTGAGAACAGTTATTAGATGAGCATAACAATACTCAATCCAAAACAATCTGAATTTTGGCACTCAATTTGACTGTATTTATAGGCCCCACTCAGAGAAAGTTCTAGTCAGACCACTGAACTATCATGTGAACATTGGAAAGAATCTTGGTTGTACACATGTTCAAACTATGACTGAGCTATGGCTTGAGATTCATATGTGGCAAAATGAGAGATTTAACTTCACTGCAAGCTTGTATTTAAAGAAAAAGAAAAAAACGATTGAAAGCTATAAATCTAAGAAAAATCTACATCTTAGAAAATTTAAGTACTGTATGTTTTCTTTAATATATATATTCTGTGAATATGTTGTGGTTCAAAGGAAATGAAATCTCAAAATCTCAAACACGTATCATGTTTATAATAATTTATACGGGGTGTTAGGGCTAAATTCAACAGTTTTCATAAAAGGAAAATAAACTCAACATCCTATCCAAAAATAAATGTATTTTAAAATATCAAAAAATATCAACTAGATTATGGTTGGGAGACAACACTTTACTCAAAGTAGCTGCCCTCAGCTTCCACCACAGCCTCAAGATGACCCTGGAATTTGGCACAAGCATTCCTCACTGTGTGCCTGGGAAGATCTTCAAGCACCTCCTTGATCATGGCCTTGGATGCTGCAGGCAGAGCAGCTGGTGTCTTTCTTAACTGTGCCCCACACCTAGTAATCCATGTGATTACAATTGGGAGAAATAGGAGGCCAGATATTTGTGCTGATGAAATAGTAGAAATTTTCCAACTGTTTCTGACTTTTTCTGAAGGTATAGCAAGAATCCTGCTGCCACACATATGGACTTTCAGTAGCAATCCTCTCAAGCCAGGATTTGACCACAACCATCAATAGCTTCACATAGCCATCTGAATTGAGCCTAAGGCCTGTTCAAAGATGTGAGGATGAGCTTTAGCAAGTGGACAGTGTCAGAACGTATGCTGTGTCCCTTCCTGCTGGTAACAGTTTCATAGTCTCTGTTGCAGCTGCCCATGTTATTCTTTACAGTGTTCACAGAGCATTAAACAGCAGTCATGATATTGGAATTTTGATACCTGATGCAAATCATTATGGTACAAGTAACTCTTTTACTGATATTCAGATGGTTTCCAGTCTTCCAAGTCATCTAACATTTTCTCAACTACACCTTTAATCTTTATGTTCTCCAATACCATTGACCAATACATCAAGCTGTTCCTGAAAAAGGAGACAAAAAAATAATCAAATTGAGTCTGAATACCCTGTATATCTTTGGCCTCTGTCATTTATGACTATGGATGAAGATCCTAGTTGCCCACCTCACTGGAACATTGTTGTCTGTGGTTAAACAGTTCAATGTATGAAAGACTGTCTCTGCTACACAAACTGGTGGCTTGTCCCGGTGCTGTTTGAGTTGAAGTGTTCTTTTCTATCTCTCTAATATAGGGAGTTTAATAAGATCCAAGCCTGAGCAATATGGTATGTTGTTTCCTATGCAAAGTGTTTTTCCTAATTCACAGTACTGATATAAATAACATTTCTTTGATAAATTCAATTCTGTTCAGAATGGATAAGACAATAGTGGGGAACCATTATAGTACTAACGATGAATTTGAAGTGCATAAAAAAAGTTGGGGCATATACTGATCATTATTTAGTGTCTGTTTTCCATCCTGGCATGGGCTGGGCTGTTTAACATGGAGTTGACCAAATTCCAGTTGTCTATTGTGGCAAGATTTCTATGGCTGGGTGTCATGCTTAACACTAACCACTTAACAGTGTGCTGGGTGCTTTTTATGTGCCATCAGCACAGGTGCGTTTATGCCGCACTAGCATGGGTGCATTTACACAGCACTGGCACAGGTGCTTTTCTGTGGAACCAACACCTGAAAGAACAAGCATGTAATGTTGAAGACAGTGATTTTACTTAGCTTGATGTGTCTTCTCAAGTACTACAAATTGCCATGTCTCCCAGTCCCTTGCCATCTCTTCAGTGAGGCCCAGCATCCAAAGATCCTTTCTCACCACTTCATCCCATGCCTTCTAGGGTCTACCCCTTCCACAGGTCCCCCCTCCCACCACAATTAGTGCTTGGCTCTTCTTTACATATACATATATATATATATATATATATG
>NC_068986.1:60787011-60793252 GCF_001194135.2 Octopus bimaculoides | reverse complement strand
GAAGGCATGAAAATAAAGTCGGTCTTATCTTGACTTGCACTTGGGTACTGCTGGTAGATTGTTTAATTGTTAACACGTTGTCACAACCTCTCTTCGCCACGTCTCACCTTTACTGCTGACTATGAAAAAAGAGAGAACCTTTTCTTCTCATTCACGAACGTAACATCATCCCTCCCTCGCTTTCGGTCTTCCTTCCACCACACACCCCTCTGATCTAAAGATCCCTTCTCCCTTGTTCTGTCTCGTATTTGTACATCCACCTGAGGGTGGGGGGGCGACGTCCCCTTTGAGATCTCCGTAGGGTCATGGGGCCGCCTTCCCTCTTCCCTTCATCATCGGAAGAGCTAATCACCCTTCATATATCCAGGACATGATGCAGCATTCCATCCACAGATACATTATTCGGAGTACTGATCATGGTCACCTTTCCTTTTTCCTACTGTGTTGTGCACGAACTTGCAATGATGTAATCTGTTCCACCTATAGCTGCTGCGGCTCCATGCTCAGGTGTCTCCATTTGTACCGGAATATGGCCCTGTGTGGGACCGACTCTTTGGCTTGCTCTACCCTGAGCGATATGTTGTACCAGAAGACTGTCTCCATAGGGGAGATTCGCCCCCTCTCAGTCATGGCTTTATTCGTACGGTGGTGTCATTCCACAATCCCGTTTCCACCTGGCCTATATGCAGCTCTGAAGAAGCATCTTGTGCTCCGCCTTTCAAGCATCTCTCTCAGCTGCTCTGAGTGAAAAACTGCGCTGTTATCCATCAATAGCTCGTCTACAGGCCCCCTTTCCAAAAATACTGCATTTAGCACTTAAGTAACTTCGGCAATACCCTCCGCCCTAATTTCTTTCCATATAGCCATTCGCCCCGGTTCACAGGTGACCATTGAAAGGTACACTTTCCCCGATAGTGCATCACATCAATGGCTTGCCGCCTACAGTCTTCCTCTGAATCTTTCCTGGTTCTTGTGTGCCCGAGGCAGGATTAATCAATTAGCACCTGTTGCAATTCTCTACCGTCCTCTGAATGCTCTCCCTGGTGACATCGGGGTTCAACAGTCTTAGTCAAAAACAACGTCCTGTCGACCCTCATGTGGTGCGTGTTGTGCAACATCCTTAGTTCTGTGCCCTCCAGCTGACAAACTGCTGCTACCCACTCAGATCATTCTCTACTGTTTCCAACCAATGCTTTTTCACTCTGGCTGGAACCTTTTCACTCTGGTCTGCCTTATTCTTTTCTGAGGGCACGAACACCACATACAACACCAGGTCGAACTCAGTAGCTAGCTCCCTCAGGATTTCCAAGCGACACTTAATCACCATTTCTGAGGCCCCTTTCGTGCAAATCTTCTTCTGGTTGGTCATCACTGATTCCACCCACCCTTGCACTGTGGTATCATCAGTCTGGACCTTGATGGTTCACTGTCCCCATCTCAATGCTAGGTTGACACCCTTTAACACTAACCACTCATCTATCCCTAGTTTCCGCATTGACCACCAGATAAAGGATCAAGAGACCCTGTCAAAAGCTTTCTCCATGTCAACAAAAGCCAGGTGAAGAAGTTTATCTTTGGCTAGGTAGCTGTCTTACCAGAAATATAGCATCAGTAGTGCTTCTCCCTGGCACAAACCCAAACTGCATCTCGTCTAAAATATTCTTTCTCTAATTAGTTGGACAATCACCCTCTCCGTGACTTTCATCACCTGATCCAACAACTTGATATCTCTGTAATTATTCATATCTAATGCGTCACCTTTACCTTTGTAGCAGTTGACTATGGTGCTGCTACACCAGTCATTGGGTATGACTCCTTCACATATCACCTGATTGACTATATGGGTGACTAGACTATAGCCTACACCGCCAGATATTTTAAGCATCTCTGCAGTGATTCCTGATGGGCTGAGGGCTTTCCTGTCTTCATACCCTTAATTGTTTTATCTACCAAGATACTGTCAATTCGGAAAGCTGGTCCCTCTGTTGGGTTGACATTTGGCAGGCTCTCTTTCTCCCATTCATTCTCTTCATTTAGCAACCTTTCATAGTGGTATCTCCAATCTCTTTCTTTGCAGCCTCATTAATGCAAGTGAGTCATCATCCATGCGGTCACATTTCTCTCCTATGACATCATGGTTCTCTTTCACATATTGTCTTGCAACACGAAACACTTCAAGTCTTTGGTATTCATGATGCAGAATATTAGCAATTTCTTTCTTTTCTGCTTCCCCTCTGGCTAAGTAAATCTGTTTCCTAGTTTCCTTTCTGGTGATCTGATACAGTTCCCTGCTACCACTGTTCTTCCAGTCCTTCCATGTCTGTTTCTTTTCCGTAATGGCCCTGTCAACTACATTTTTCTGCCACCACATTACCTTAGGTCGAGAGGGGACTTTGCACCATCCATAGATCTGGTCAGTAGCCCTCAACAGGTTGCCCTGTAGGAACCTCCAGTTGTCTTCTACATTATGTGATGCTATATCCTCCTCTATTTCGGCAAAAGCTTCAAGTAATACGTCTCTAAATCTCTGTCCATTCACAGGATCCTTAAGCTTCCAAACCCTTTTCCATGCTGATCGTCTTCTGGGCATCCATTTAGCCCTTATCCTGCAGTCACTAACCTGGGAAGGTTTTGGCATTTATAAGTAGCCGTCTTTCCCGTTACCTGGTGAGGATGTAGTCAGTCTGATTAGTGTGTCCACCAGACTGATAGGTGAATAGGTGACTGGCAGGTTTCCTGAAGTTAGTATTACAAACCATAAGATCATTTACACCAAAGTTGCTTATCTGAACATCTTTGACTTCTACTTCATGTTACAAGATATTGAAATATGAGGCAGGGGAATATGAATGGAGCTGATTTATATAGGGTGGGCTGAAGGGAGCAGAGGTAGTGTTGTCATGTTGGGAGAAGCAAGTGGTTAACAGAACTGAGAGAATGGAGGGAGAGAGAGAGAGAGGAAGAGAGAGAGAGAGAAAGAGAGAGAGAGAGAGAGAGAGACCAGAGCTTTTAGGCTGGCCAAAGACAAAACATGAGGAGATGGAATTTTCAGGATTTAGAGCAACATAATTGAACAAATGGATTTAACATGACATCATAACAAACTGCTAGATGAATAACACTATGAAATAGCAAACACTCTGGCTGCCAGTGTGAAAGAATCACAACAACAACGACGACAACAACAACAACAACAACAACAACAGCAACAACAATGATAATAAGAAGAAGATAGAATTGGACATTTGCATTCTTAACTAGAGCTATAACCAACAGTTTTCGGTCAGCCAAACTGTGACAAAATTAGATAAATATAGACGACTATAGGAATAATAAATATAAATGACCATAGAAATAACAATAATAAATGAGCATGAAAGAGAGAGAGAAGGGAGAAAGAGGAAGAATTGGATCGAATGTAGGGATCTTAAGTTTTCTCTAACATATGGCATGGAAGACTAACTGTGGGTACATAGATATCTGTAAAAAAGTCCTTACTGAAAGCCACAGTCATATTGCTCATGTTTAAGAGAACAATCAAGTGATAACATTACTTGAAATCATACTGCAACCATCACATATATATATATTCATGTGCACATATATGTGCATGTATATTTGTATATTTGTATATATGTATGCATGACTGCATGAAACTTTTATTGTGGCACATATTAGTAAACTGAAGTGTACCTATCATTCTCTTTGCAGTCAATAGTCACTCGCTCCATTGGTCAATGAAGATACTCTGGTTCCTCTCCAATATTTCTTACTCCAATGGTGTATTGATCACATGTGGTTATTGGATACTACTTTATAGCAGTAAGTCTTCTTCCTTTCTGTGTTCATTTCTTACTATTTTTTTATTTCTTGTTTACTTTTCTTGTCTTCTTTTGATGACACTATTGATTTCATAGGCAAGCACAAGGCAACACATTTGTTGTAGAAGAAATGAAATTATAAGATATTCATATTTTTCTCCTGAGAATATTAGCAATGTAGTTACAGGTGATTTCAATCAAGTCAAAATTATTGGTCTGCTATTGGTCAGCCATGATTTTAAAAAAACCCTCTTCCTCCTCCCCGTCCTCATTGTTTAGTGTCTGTTTTTCATGTTGCCATAGGTTGGACAGATTGACAGGAACTGGCAAGTCAGAATACTGCGCCAAGCTTTATTTTCTGCTCTGGCATGGTTTCTACAGCTGCATGCCTTTCCTATGTCAACCACTTTACTGCTCATACACATACATACTCAAAAACACATCACCTATGAGTAACAATGTACCAATGAAGGAACTCCTATATAGTAGCTTGATATGCGAAAAATTTCCCGACCAAATTTTCCATAGTTCAAATTCTTAAGTAAAGAATTGAATATATTAGATAATGTAGTTCTGTATGCCTCTAAAAAACAGGATGATTACAGTTGGGGTGCACTTGACATTATGCCTGTTCATTTAGGGCTGACCTATTGTTAACTATCACCAACATTACAAAGAGTAACTTACCATTTCTAATGATTATTTCTCTTGGTACATTCATAAATTATTTTATTTTCTGTGCAATTTAAACAAGTTAAGTGGGAAAAATTTATTTCTCAGCAACTTGTTGTCAACTGATGAAGTAAAACATGAAATAGGACTATCTAAATATGGATCAAGAAAGTTCAGATTGTGGTTATTTGGTTCTGACTTTAATATCACTGTGGATAAGTGTTTTCTACAGTTGCCACAGGTTGACATTACTTGTGAATTAAATGTTATCATTTTCTTAGAATGTTTGTCAGGTCACACAGTGTATTCCAAGAAAAATAATGTTCACATTACCATAACTAAGAATGAATTCAAGAGTGATGTTAATTGTAGTAATGAAATAAATCTTACATTGGTTTCAGTGAATGATGGTTCCAGTTGTTTGAATGTCTGTTGGATGGCCTAGATGTGTAATCCAAATGTTCAGCTTAGTCTCACACAGTGCTCTGCTGAATCAGCCCAAAGATTATGCTATGGTTAAATAGTTAGTTGGTAGGCTGTGAAGTGGCAGTCATAAGAGCATTGAATGAAAAATGTAATATCAATCTAGGGCAGTGATTCTACTTCTTGATAGAATCATTCTGACATTTCCATCTATCTAGTTAAGTACAATGTACTATGTACTTAATTCTATACCTTCTTCCCATATGGTCCATAGGTGCTTTTAGCGAAGTTTACTCTATTTAAGCATGTAGGTCATGTCTCTGATTTGAGGGTACCTTTTTCCCATGTGGTACCTTTAACAGAATCTACTCTGTTACAAGCATACAGACCAGGTGTCCAGTATGAGGATGCCTTCCCACCAGTTTTGATGGTATGCTGCATTTCCCTCTTAACTAAACATTTGCTTGAACAGCTGGAAGCCATACAAGGTATGGTCGGATACACATTTTACGAAAAGGCAAAATTCAATTACAAGCATAGCTGTGTGGTAAGAAGCTTGCTTCACAACCACCTGGTTTGGAGCTCAGTCCCATTGCAAGGCACTTTAGGCAAATGTCTTCTACTACAGCTTCAGGCCAACTAATGCCTTGTGAGTGGATTTGATTGACAGAAACTAAAAGAAGACCGATGTATATATGTGTATATACATGTATGTGTGTCTTTTTCTACCTATGTCTGTCTTTCCACCACCACCACTAATTGACAATCAGTGTTGGTGTGTTTATGTCAATAAAATAAGTACCAGACTTTAAAAATAAAAATTACTGGTGTTGTTACATTTGACTAGAAATTCTTCAAGGTGATGCCCCAGCATGGCCACAGTCTAATGACTGAAACAAGTAAAAGATAAAAGATAAAAGATACTTATACAGTTGCAAAAGTCAGATTAAATCAACATTAATCCAATACAGTTCTATATTTAAGAGATGAGGAATTGGTGAGATTGTTGAGATGCTTGAACGGAGACGTGTCGATATCTGCTGCCTCCAAGAAGTAAGGTGGAGAGGTTGTTCCGCTAGGCTCCTCACAGGCAAAGAACACAGGTACAAGATTTTCTGGGCAGGAAACACAGACGGGGTTGGGGGCGTGGGTATACTTCTTGCAGAGAAATGGGTGGATAAGGTAATCGAGGTGGTTAGAGTATGCGATAGAATACTTAAGATTAGATTAGTCCTACACCATGGTTTAGCAACCATTATCTCGGCCTATGCCCCTCAGCCCGGGCTACCCGACGGACAGAAAGACCAATTCTATGACACCCTTCT
>NC_068986.1:60774406-60781628 GCF_001194135.2 Octopus bimaculoides | reverse complement strand
ATGGAAAGCGGACGTTAAACGACGACGACAATACGTACAGACATATATATATATATATATACCGCCTGACTGGCCTTTGTAGGGTTTTCGAGCGAGATCGTTGCCAGTGTCCCTGGACTGGCTCTTGTGCGGGTGGCACATAAAAGACACCATTTCGAGCGTGGCCGTTTTCGTGCGGGTGACACGTAAAAGCACCCACTACACTCTCTGAGTGGTTGGCGTTAGGAAGGGCATCCAGCTGTAGAAACTCTGCCAAATTAGATTGGAGCCTGGTGTGGCCATCCGGTTTCACCAGTCCTCAGTCAAATCGTCCAACCCATGCTAGCATGGAAGGCGGACGTTAAACGATGATGATGATGATTTACATTATTTACATTTGACGGTTATTTGACCTCATCTTATTTGTTGTTAACACAAATGTTTCGGATGATATAGCCTAACCTTCATCAGGTGTCTTGGGGAAATTTTGAACTTGGGTCCTCATTTCTAAGGTGTTTTTCGGTGTTATTACTATTATTATTAGTAGTAATAATAATAGTAATAACATCGAAAAATACCTTAGGAATGAGAACCCAGGTTCGAAATTTCCCCAAGACACCTGATGAAGGTTAGGCTATATCATCCGAAACGTTGTGTTAACAACAAACAAGATGAGAGCAAATATCCGTCGACTGCGGCCATGCTGGGGCACCGCCTTTAGTCGAGAAAATTGACCCCAAGACTTATTCTTTGTAAGCCTAGTACTTATTCTATCGGTCTCTTTTTGCCGAACTGCTAAGTTACGGGGACGTAAACACACCAGCATCGGTTGTCAAGCGATGGTGGGGGGGACAAACACAGACACACAAACACACATACATATATATATATATATATATATATATATATATATATATATACACGTATATACGACAGGCTCCTTTCAGTTTTTGTCTATCAAATTCACTCACAAGGCTTTGGTCGACCCGACGCTATAGTAGAAGACACTTGCCCAAGGTGCCACACAGTGGGACTGAACCTGGAACCATGTGGTTGATAAGCAAGTTACTTACCACACAGCCACTCTTGCGCCTGGGAAATTACTGTAGTGGATAATGTTTTCTTCTCAGAACCTAATTATTAATTATACTTTTTCTTCACCAAAATTAGTACAGCAGTCAAAATTGACAGTATCACTCCCTCTCTCTCTCTCTCTCTCTCTCTCTCTCTCTCTCTCTCTCTCTCACACACACACACACACACACACACACACACACACACAGATGCACACACACACACACACGCACGCACACACACTTTAATCTTATTGGATTTATTTCCATTGGCTACTATTACTAATCAAAGTGTTATTTATTTTTCCACGGCTGTAAGTATCAAGTAATGCAGTTACCCATTGTTATTGATAACATGTATTTATTACAAGTATACAACTGAGGAATCTGTTTTAAGATTGTTTTAATTTAGTAAATATTTCTGTAGTACTCATTCTTTTTGAAATTTGTAAAAGTAAAATCATAATTATTGTGTCTATAATCAATATCTGACACAACACAAATTGAGCTTGTTTTTTCACTTGAATGAGACTAAAATTGACATGCTGATTTGAAAATCAGTCAGTTTTCTTCTATCATGTCAAGTTTTACTTTTACAAAGTACTCTCTGAATAAGTACAATTGTATTATTTGTCAGCTGCTCAGCTGCTTTAATTATTTTATTGATAATTATCAATAAAATGTTACTCCTCTCTGCTATAGGCATAAGGCCTGAAATTTTGGGGGAGGACTTAAGTCAATTACATTGACTCCAGTACTCAACTCAGAAAGGATAAAAAGCAAAGTCATTCTCAGTGGAATTTGAACTCAGAACGTAAGAACGGATGAAATGCCACTAGGCATTTTGCTTGTCACCTTTATCAATAAAATTATAATAAAATTGTAATTTGTGCTATTGCTGTTTGATATTCTTTTGTTTTTGTTGCTGTTTTTGTTTAAATCTTTTTCTTTTACTTTCTAGGAAGCAACGGCAGATATATGTACCTGAATGTAATGGAACATGCCTTAAACAGCATCTATATTTTGTTGAACATATTCATAACAGCCAAACCATTTCGTATTTATCATGTCTGGCAAGACATTATTGCTTTTCTCATCTACATAATATTTTCACTCATCTATTTCTTCAGTGGTGGAACAACAACAAAAAATACTCGAGTTATTTATTTCTTCACAGATTGGAATCATCCATCAGTTGCAATACCTTTCATTTTGCTCTTGTTATTTGTTGGCCTTCCATTAGTTCATACAATCTTGTTCTTTCTATACAAACTAAGACTTTACATTATTCACAGAATGAATACACAAGATGAAAATAATGATCCAAAGAGTAAATTGTCAGACTAGATAGCAATATCACAACGTGTGTGTGTGTGTGTGTGTGTGTGTGTGTGTGTGTGTGTGTATGTATACACACATTGTAAGTAGAACATAGAGGCTCAGTTAATAATAGAGGTTAAGGTATTATCAATACAGAGAACAGACACAAAACTTAGATAGATTATAGAGGCCACACACAGATAGACCAAGCCTCAACAGAAAACACAAATGGAACAATAACACCCACCATTACCACACCACACAACAGGACGACTAAAGACACAAGTGAGAACAAAAAGACACAGATGCAAACAGTATTGTACACACACAAAAGATAAACATGCACATACCTATGATGAAATATAAGAAATGAACATAAATAAGTAAACAAAAAATCTATATAAAAGGCACAGATACACACACAAATACACATACAATAACTTCACAAATGGCCGCACCATCAACAACATGAATAACAATAACAACAACCACGATGGCACAGGGTTGATTTTCAAGAGTAAAGTCACCAGAACGGAACTTCTAAAATCATCAACGTACCTAAAAAGATACAAGAACAATATCAAAATAAGGGTCAAGAGCAGCAGCAGCAATAGAAGAGAAAATGTAAGTGAGGGGAGAACCAGCATACTAAGTATTGGTACCACTAAGAACAACAACAATAATAGTAAAAACAACAAAAGGGCACAGATACAAACACTGTAGTGGGCAAGCCCATATACACACACACAAGTACACATGCAAAACATATTGACATGCATATGCAAACACACACACACAGATACAGACACAAAATATGTGCAGATAAGGATACACATCATAGAAAGACAGATTGGACTAGGTGGAACAGGAAGATACATAGGGATGGAAAGGGTCGCTGAAGAGGTCACAGGTATGTGATGAAAGATTTCAAGACATAAGATAAGAACAATTAATAAACGAGTAAAGAACGTTTGTGTGTGTGTGTGTGTGTGTGTGTGTGTACATAATTTAGAGAAAAAACCTCTATTAATTAATTCAATAAGGAAAAACATTATTCATACCATCTAGAAAAATAAATATACTATAAAAACCTTATTCTAAAAATCAATAAAGTACATAAAACAATAAATAGTAAATGGTATTAAATAGACTATGAGTGTTTCGTGGCTATATTTTCAAATAGTTGATAATAAAATCAATCTGATTTAAAATTAAATCAATCTAAAATTAATTCTACTTAAAAATATAGATCATCTTCAGGTCTAAAATGATAATGATAATAATAATAATAATAATAATAATAATAATAATAATAATAATAATAATAATAATAATAATAATAATAATAATAGTCAAGACGAAGAGTGCGATTTTAGATGTTTTATTCTTTGAACAATATTTCGACAGAACGTCTGTCTTTCTCAAGTTCAAACCAAAAGGTGATTGAAAATTCAAAATTTCAGAAACCAAACGTAAACTATGAACGAGAGTAATAATAATAATAATAATAATAATAATAATAATAATAATAATAATAATAATAATAATAATAATAATAATAATAGTAATAATAATAATAATAATAATAATAATAATAATAATAATAAAAATAATAATAAAATCAATGTACGCATCTTAACTTATAATAAATATCAAATAATATAGAAAAATACTTGTTTTTACAGTAAATAATCAAAAAACATTTAACAATATTATTTAAAATAAAACTGTAACTTATCTTATCGAAGAATATCTGTTAAGCTAAAATTTTAAACGTAATACATAGAACTTAGCATTTATAAGAAATATATCGCGTGAAAATATGGCGTAAATAAAAATTATAGAATGAATAGATAGAAATATGTATTTAGAAATATGTATTTAAGCTGTTAAAATGATTAAATGTATTTTAGCTGTGAGAATAAGAAAAAATTAACAGTAGTATAGCATTTACTGGAAAATTTTAAAGTCTAAATAATTTAAAACTAAGATACGTAAAATATATAATATACATAAATGAAGCTAAATTTCTATAATTTAATCTATTTTCATTAATTAATTCATTTATTTTATAAACGTCTTAGTTTAATCTTATTCTAAATATGTAGTATGTCCTATATAATCTCGTGCTAATTTATACACATTTTTACTACTACAAATTATAACTACAACAATTAGTAACATAAAATAGGGTTTATATATATATATATATATATATATATATATATATACACAAATTAGCTAAAATTATTATATAAGTGATTTAACTTATGTCTGCATTTAATTTTTCGTTCATCTAGGGAATTAATTAATTTTTTATTATTAGTTAATAATATCTCCTTGAATTCATTAGTACATAAACAAAAATTACTACCTATTCGATAAGATTTTGCCTTACAAACTATCTCCCAATTTAAATTGTACTTAATATCTTTAGATTTTAGTTCCCATATATATTTACTAAGGCTAATAGAATTAATTAAATTTCTATTCTTAAAAGAATTCATATGTTGAGCCACCCTTAATTTAATTTTATTAGAAGTCGACCCTATGTAAATAGTATTTAAATTATAACCATTCCTATTATTATCATCAATCAAAGTCACTACAGATTTACATACTACATCCTCCAAATTACAGTTATTATTAAATTTACATTTAATTTTATCTCTACATGTACAATTAATTATATTCTGGTTTTTATTATTACTATTGGAATAATTATTTGATTTGTTTTTGTAAAACTTATTCAGCTTAAATTTATTAAAAGAAGAAATAATGTTACCAACATTATTAGTAGTAGAATAACCAATTCCCAAATTATTACTAGAAATGATGTTATATTTTTTTATTATCTCTAATGAATACCTCAATTATATTTAAAATCTCTTTAATAATGTTTGTTTTAACTTGAACTCCATAAGGAATAATTAACCAATTATTAACCATAATTACCTAAATAAAACTTATCATAATTCTTAATGTTAGGTTTATTATTATAAAAAATATAGGAATCATTTATATTATAATCTTTTATATTATAATTATATTTAGAATTATTAAAGAATTTAATATCATTATATCTCGCCTCCCGTGGGGCTTCATTATAATAAGGTGTGTGCTTTTGGAAATCTCAAAATTAGAAGAAAGCAACGATATTCTTTTACCTATATTATCTGTCAACGATTTCTTAATTGAGGGTGGATGATTACTATTAGCATTAATATATCTAAGGTTTTTATTAATTTTATGGAATGGTTGGGTTTTACCTGTTATTAAATTAAAATTAGCATCTAAATAATTAACATTATAGTTCTCATTATATATAGTAATACTTAATCTATTTCTTTTTAAAAAACTATATAGTTTCTTCTTATATAATTCTAGTGTTCTATTGGTGCAATATATATGTCAGGTCATTAAGAATGAAATGTCCAACTTTGAACTGAAAGATTATTTTACTTTATCTCAACAAAAAGCAATGCAGTTAATCAAAGTATACACCTAAATTATCAACACAGTTTTGCTATTTTATCGGTAGCTTATTTATGTCAGCAGCGAAGAATTCTGGAGAGCAAGAGGTGATGAAATAACAAAAGATGTTTTTGCATCTTCTTCAGATTTGAAGATTTTTCCTTGCAAAAAAATTGTCTAATGTCTGGAAAACGAGATAGCCAGTTGGTGCAAGGTCTGGCGAATATGGTAGATGACAGAGTACTTCCAAGTTCAGTTCCTGTAACTTGAGTAGCGTTCTTTGTGCAACATGTGGTCGAGCATTGTCTTGCAAGAGAATTGGTCTATCTCTATTGACCAATCTCGGTCGTTTAATTGCAAGTTCACTCATCATTTCATTCAGATGGTTGATGTATACATCCACTGTAACTGATCTATCTAGTCTCATGAAGCTGTAGTGGATGGTACCATTAGCTTTTCTTGGTGAATATTCTTTTTTGGATTGTGTTTTGGCACATCGTCTCTATCCAACCGCTGTGCAGAACGCTTGCTATTGTTGAAAAGAATCCATTTTTCATCACGCGTAACAATACGATGCAAAAAGGGTTCGCTTTTATGCTGTGACAACAAAGAACACCAAACCCACTTGTCCAGCTTCTTTACCTTGTTGATCCATTTCAGATGGTCCAATACAGTTGGAATCGAAACATCAAACCTTGCTGCTAACTCACGCGTAGTTTGAAATGTATCTGCTTCCACTGCAGTCTCCAGCTCATCATCATCCACCTTGGTCTCAGGTCTGCCACAGGGTTGATTTTCAAGAGTAAAGTTACCAGACCGGATCTTCCCAAATCATCGACGTACAGTGCACTCATTCGCCACATCTTCATCAAAAACCTCATTGATGTTTCGAGCTGTCTGGGATGCATTGGTTCCACGACGGAACTCATTCATAAACAGCACGAATTCATGATCTATCCATGGGTTTACAAAAATTAATTTACAAGAGAAAACTCCCAATATAATCAGATACCATGAATTGCATTTAGAAAAGTTGTAAAACAAAGAATTGTCAGGATAAAACATTAGAGCTAACGACTGTCAAACTTGGTGCATAAGAAAATGGGACATTTCATTCTTAATGATCTTATATATATATATAGGTATTAATATTTCTAAGTCTCTCTAAAGGAGACTACGGCAGCGGTACTGGAAATTAATAGTTATCGCCAAGCCAACATGGCAGTCCCAAAATTAGGACGAAAGCTGCCATGAATTAGCTCCAAGAAGCCATCGCCTCTAGCTAGCTATGTGACACACGAAACCTGTGTCCTTTATAACCTTCGAACAGGGGAAGTCAGCAGCTTCCCCTTGCTGGTTTGGCATCTGCAGACTAG
>NC_068986.1:60763954-60770486 GCF_001194135.2 Octopus bimaculoides | reverse complement strand
TATATATATATATATATATATATATATATATATAAACAGAGTTAGTATTTATAGTAACCGACTAAGGGATAAAAATATCCGTATATACTATCGGGATCCGTTACCTGTATTATCCCCGGGTAATGGTGTGCAGGCACATCATATACGTATAGTACAGATAACAACAGGATAAACAAGAGTTTATCAGGAACAAATGCAAATAATTAGAAAATGGAGAAAACCACAGATTAACCAACACATCAATTGGACCACATTTATAGCTTATTTTTCAATACAAAGCATGACTTATTTTGTTATGTCATGTGGAGGTAGAAAAGGACTTCACTTGAACACATGGCAACATGGGCTAGAATGAATTTTAAGCCCAAAATATTTAGGAGTATTGTGATCAGAAGGGGCAAAGTAACCAACAAAATCAAGCTACAAGTGCAAGGTGAAACCATTTCATCAATAGAGGAAAATCCGATTAAATACTTTGGAAAGATGTTTGACAAATCGCTCTCAGACGGAAGCAAGCAGAGGTGTGGCTGAGGAAGATTGAAAGATTAGGGCTTCTAAGAAAATAGAGGGCATGCCTGTACCAACACAGGTTGCTTGTTATTGACGCTATGTGAGATTCCAATGACAAGCATGGAAATGGTGGAGAGGAAGGTAAATAAATACTTCCAAAGATGGCTGGATGTTCCCCCAAGTTTCACTTCAGTAGGTTTGTACATAAAATCTGGACGGCTACAACTTCTGTCATCTGTAGTGGAGGAATTTAAAGTAGCAAAGTACAGGGACTCAAAGGAGGAGTTTGTCAGACATGCAGGTATCCCAACAGGGTCTGGGCGAAAGTGGGTGGCTAGTACCACAGTCACTCAGGTTGAAGGCATGCTGTAGCAACATGCAGAGGCGGCCAGGGTGTCGGTTCCTTCCATTTCCAACAATGGAAGAAGGCAGACGTCAAGAGGAGAGGGCCATGATTCAAGCAGAAGTGCAGTACCAGGAGGAATAAAGAAAATCAAGAGCTGTGGAGCTGGTATCTCAGGGTACCTGAACTAAATGAGGCCTTCCTCAGAGGGTGGTCACATGGTCTGACCTGCGGAGACTGGAACCTTTCCACATCTCCTTCCTGCTGCGGGAAGTGTATGACACACTCCTGGTGCCAACAAACCTAGACAGATGGGCTTTGAGGGAAGACCAGCTGTGTATACTTTGTGGAGAAAGGGAAACACTGTTGTCAGGATGCAGAATAGCACTTTCTCAAGCGGTGCCATGATAGGATGCTTGCAATATTTTCTCACACCCTGGAGCTGGAAAGGCTCAAGAAACGTCATTACCAAGGAAAAAAACAGCATCAGTTAAGTTTGTGAAAGAGGAAGAAAGGCCAGTAAAGTCAGCAAAAATGACAAAGCTTGCTGCATGGATCCCAATCATGAGATATGAAGGTGGGCCTAGGGGAGAGACTACAATTTTCCCAGGTCGTTCATACAATTCTGAGGTCAGATGTAGTTTTGTGGTCTGAAAAGACCAAGAAAATGATCTTAATTGAGCTGACAGTCCCGTGGAAATAGGGGTATGATGAGGCCCATGAACAGAAGCGTGCCAAATATGAGAGCCTACTGCAGGATTGTAGGGAGAAGGAATGGCAGGTATGGCTTTTCCCAGTTGAAGCTGGCTGTAGGGGGTTCCCTGCTCAGTCGGCATGGAGGAAGCATACAAACATTGGAATGAGAGCGCGGAGTGGGAGAGGCTTTGGAGCAAGAGAGAGGAGTTAAGCTGGAAGCTAGAAGAAGATGAAGAACAGTGATTTGGCCACCTCTGCTGATCCACCAACGACAGATTGTTACGGTTCAGGGTCAAAACACCCAATGAACATTGAATACCGTCTGATGCCATCACTTCTTCCTGGTCAAAGCTCCATTGACTTTGGTGAATGGAAAAACACCTCCTAGGTGTTATTAACACACACACACACACACACACACACACACATACACACACACATACACACACACACACGCACGCACACACATGTATATACAATAACATAGATGGGTTCAGGTTCACTACAGCTGTTTCAGATGTGTTCTTTATTGATGAACATCATGAAAAATCCGTTTTCTTCAGGTGAATAAAGTAAGTTTATATTAATGAACTTGTTAGAGGGACCAAAATAAAGAGGGAAGTAGGAGAAGAAGTCGAAAGGGAGAAATGAAGAGAAAAGAAGGGAGTAGAAGAAAAAAGGAAAACATAGAAAACGAACTTTTTTCGAACAACGAAAAAAAAACCCAGAGAAACGAGACAGGCAACATAAAGAACATTCCCTTCATCAGTTGTCCCTGTTTCATCTACTCTGCGTTTCGAAGGTAAGGACAATACGCGACTTCGTTGAGATAGTCCTTCCCGCAAAGTAAATTAAATAAAATTTGGGATTTTTGCGGAGGGTGAAAGCGGTAACAAGAACAAAGCAATAACAATATAGGAACAAAGCTGCTGCTGCTACAGCCGCCACCATCACCACCACCACCACTACTACTACTACTACTACTACTACTACTACTACTACTACTACTACTGCTGCTGCTGCTGCTGCTGCTACTACTACTACTACTACTACTACTACTACTACTACTACTACTACTACTACTACTACTATTATTATCATCATCATCTCTAATATACAGCCTTTTGCAGGAGATGTATTTAATGCATCTGCTGTTCACTTCACGTAAACTAAATTGGTACTTTCTTGTTTTTTTGGTTTTTTTTAAGTCTCGAGAACTTTGTTGGGACTCCTTGCATTACCAAGTAATACTGTTTTCTGGATATGATTTATTTTCATTTTTGTTCCTATCATTGCCAATTAATTTTTTTCTTGTTTTGCTCCCTGTACCTAGGGTACCAAGAATTATTGAAACAATATGCACATTTTTCATTGAGCACAGTTTTTCGATTTCTCTCTTCAGAGCTTCATATCACGTCAGTTTTATCCTTCTTTTTCAATGATTCTGCTGTCTCCGAGCAAGTGATGTCTATGACCAGCTATGAGTTTTCTTCCTTATCTACCAGTACAATATTGGGTTTCCGACATTCGATTCTATAATCATGAAGTACCAAAGGATCTTTACACTATGGTTTTCTACCACAACCTTTAGCCCATGCTCATATCATTTTCCTGGCCTTTCTAATTCAAATTATTACAGTTTCCAGTAGACCATTCTCGCAACATTGTCAGTCGTTTTCTTATACCCGCTCTGGGCCAATTTGTAGCATTCACTTAAAATATGTCACACACACTCTCTCTCTCTCTCTCTCTCTCTCTCTCTCTCTCTCTCTTCCCGTTACACCACACATTCTGCATTTGTCTGATTCTGATGATTGGTCAATTTTAAGCACTCTGTTTAAGGTTTCATGTCACTCTTTTGTAATTACTAAAAAATTAGTGTCCTTTGGTGTCTCCTTCAAGAACTGTCTGTGCATTTGCTTATCTTTGCAACAGCTTTTTTTGTAATTTATGTTGTCCTCACTGCTTTGCGTATAAAATACACCTGCCTTCTTTACTTGTACATGTCATGCTTCATTTTCATTCTTTATATAAGCAGCAATATTGTCTTCTTCTGTCTGAATACAGTCCTCACAACTTATCAATCCCCGCACCCCCTTCTTTCTTGTAAGATATAGCTTGTCAACATCACTTTTTGAGTGGAACGCACTGTGCAGGGTCTGTAGTTTTTCTTATCCAAGGATTGTATTCCTGTCTGCTATTATATCACTCTTGCTGCATATATCAAGAGAGCAACTGCCCATGAATTTAATGCTTGGAACTTATTTATCCCGTTCAGTTTAGTTTTCCAAATCAATTTCAGCCTTCTATAATATTCCTGAGAGAATTTTTTCATTAGGCTTTCCTTAAATTCGATTACTTTCAACATTCCCAGATACCTGTATTCATTCTCTTCATTAACTCGCCCGTTTGTCAATTTTACATCATCCACTTGTAGGACTTTATCTCTCTTCAGAATCAATACTCCTCATTTGTGTTCAGTCCAACTTCCTCTTAGAACTCTTGCTCCTACGCTTTTCTACCTTTCTGCAATGATCTGTGAATTTCTCTCAGAACAGCCAAGAGAGGATATCAGATATAGTTTTGGTGGATAACTCTTCAATCAGGAGAAAGTTAATCACTTTACAAGTGATTAACCTTGCAAAGTTAATCACTTTCCATACCTATGCATACCTTGGAACACACGTTCTCCACCAAATGCAATTCTGAGCCAGATGTGGAACGAAGAATCGGATTAGCTTACTCAACTTTCGGTAAACTGGCAAAACGTGTATCCGAAACAAAGACCTTACTTCGAAGACGAAGATTATGGTCTACCAAGCTGTTGTTATATCCACCTTCCTATACGGTTGTGAAACTTTGATTCTGTTTCGACGCAACATAAAAAACTCAAACACTTTTATAAACTGAAACTTCGCTGTTTGAACATCAAATGGTTTGACTATGTCTCCAATAACTCCGTGAAGGAAAGAGCGAATAGTCAGAGCATCGAATACCTACCCATCGTCTTCGATGAGCTGGTCATATCATCAGGATGAATGACGAACGACTTCCTCGTTAAATCCTCTTCAGCGAACTGGCAACCGAGAAAAGACAAAGAGGAGCCCTCTTAGACGTTACTAAGATCAGCTAAAATGAACTCCGATGCAGACTAGTTTCGACTCTCTGGGTATTAAGACTATCGTAACCAACCGTCCCGACTACCGACAAAACATAAACAATAACGTAATATTGTTTGAAAGAGAAAGAATTAAAAAGAGGACAGGCAACAGCACGTCCATCACCAACATTCATATGCGGCCAATATAAAGAAGGGTGCCCGGCCCTTCAAGTACTTCACATGACACTACGCAGCAAATGTCTGATTCTGGTGACACATTTGTTATTTTGACTTTAATAACACACCGATCAATGTATGTGGGAAGAAATGGATCTTCATGTTTGCACTGGGGCGTTGAATGTTTGTGAGACAATTCTTCTGTGAGGAATCTGACTTGTACAGAACCATATTGCCCTTAAGGCATTTTCTCACTTAGATGCATAGCACATTAAACACCTGTCTATTCTTAACAGAAGCACATCGCTAAACAATAACCCTGGCAGTTTTTTTTTCGCATCAATTCTGAAAGGACAGCAAATCCGGTCTTTCTGACTGGTCTATTGGGGAACTTTTCTGCACCGATCAGGTTTTTGTGTTTATCTTCCAAGGAAACTTGCTCTTGTTACCCCTACAAATGAGTTGTCATTGTTGACACTGTTGTTGATGGAGGATGCTTTTGTTGTTACCGATGTTCTTCTTGTTGGTGATGTTTCCCCGAAGCCAAAGTGATGCTTGTGATAGTGAATAAAGTGATAAGCTGGCAATTGCGATGGTGGTGTTGATCATCTTAGACGGACTGGTTGGAAGAAATTAATCCATATTGTAACCGTTGTTGTTGCTGCATTTATTATTTTTCTCATTTTCCGAGTTGTTGTTGTTTGTGGTGGTCTTGTCAGTTTACTCATCTGCCGACACCATAGGTTAACAATCTGCCTTGTATAACACTCTTCTCCACTCTCATCATTCACGTAACTCTCCTCATTAATGATTGGTTCTGTCTCGACATTGTTACTGAAACCATGATAAACATTTTTGCGCTGAGGAAAAATTAATATCGGTAAGTCCTCCAACAAATAGGGGCACTTTAAACAAAAAGCAACTCGCCAGCAGAAAAAGAATCCCTTTTTCTCCACACCGGCATAAGCTAAATACAAGGCACAGCTATTTTTTGCAGAAATACGGTAGATTTTACGCAAAATTTCCGCAGCCGATATCAAATGGAGCTTGCCCGACTGACGGCCATAATAGGAAGTTTACGTTTATAAATTATTATTAGTACGTTTTGTTTGTTTAATTTTTTTACTTGAGTTAATAGATTTTCGATTTCCTAGGGAAATCGATCGTTGATCGTACGTTTATTAGCTGCGACTTTTAGATTTGGCCTGTATAGTATGAGAATCTAAATTATTTACTTCCTTAAATAAAAGTAACCCGCCAAGCATTTCGCCTGGTGTAGTAACAATTCTGCCAATTCACCACCTTCAGTATTTAAATAAGTGAAGTAGAGATAATGATGTAGTATATGTATATATATATATATATATATGTGGAACAAGGATGTAGACGGGGCTATTAGACAAAAGAAACAGGCTTGGAAGGACTGGAAGAACGGTGGTAGCAGGGAATTGTACCAATCTGCCAGAAGGGAAGCTAGGCGACCGGTTTATTTAGCCAGAGGGGAAGCAGATAACAAAAGATTTGCCAATGTTCTGCGCCGTGAGGACCAAAGACTCGAGGTATTTCGTGTTGCAAGACAGTGTAGGAGAGAGAATAGTGATGTTGTAGGAGAGAAATGTGTTCGCATGGATGATGGTACGCTTGCACTAAATGAGGCTGCAAAGTAAGAGGTCTGGAGATGCCACTACGATAGATTGCTTAATAAA
>NC_068986.1:60756039-60761766 GCF_001194135.2 Octopus bimaculoides | reverse complement strand
TAGGAAGGGCATCCAGCTGTAGAAACTCTGCCAAATTAGATTGGAGCCTGGTGTAGCCATCCGGTTGCACCAGTCCTCAGTCAAATCGTCCAACCCATGCTAGCATGGAAAGCGGACGTTAAACGATGATGATGATGATGATGATATATATATATATGTCATTGTGGCGAAAGTCATTGGAACCCCTGTGGGATTGGAAGAATGAACTAGCCGAACTCTTACAGAGAGTGGCGTACAGGTTGAAACGACAAAAGGTAGTAGGAATCGTTGAGAGTTCGTGGAAGGCGTAGAAAGTCGTTGAGATCGTTGAGAGTCGGTATTTACTGAGGTATCGTGTTTAGTGGAGTAATTTGAAGTACGTCGTGTGAAGACAGTTGTATCTATCTCCGCTTCGTGAAATCTGTATATCCAACATATAGAAGGATATAAAAGTGGCGACTAACTTATTCGAAGCTTACGTCGGACGGTAACATTTTCTTTTGATACAAATCAAAAAAATTAGTTCAGATAGCCTCTGTGGTGCAGTTGCAACAGCAACAACAGTTACAGCAGCAATTACAACAACAATACCAACAGTTGCTGGAATTAATGTTGAAATCCAAAAATACTTCAGATTCGTTCTCACCAGACGGCGTAGCAAACGCAATTTCAGAATTTAACCCTTGAAGAGAAAGTATTACTTTTTCTGCATATTTCCGAAAATATACAGAAATCTTCAAAGAGGAATGCAAAAATTGGACAGACAATTTGAAAGGTACTAATACTTTTAAGAAAATTATCCTCTGCGAAACACAAAAAATATCATAACTACATTCTGCAAAAAAAAAAGAAAAAAAAAAAACAATTGAATAGTTCCCTGTTCAATACTCGCTGGGAGTGTCTGAATTTATTAAAAAGGAAATGATAAAGATTTCGTCACCTATACCGGAGTCGTCAGCAGAGAACGCGAAAAATTCAAACTAAAAGAATTAACCACGGACGTGTCCAAATGTCTAATTTTTGTTCAAGGGTTAACTGCAAGCGAAGATGCAGAGATACGTGCCCGGATATTGACAAAATTAGAACAGGAGCAGAATTTGACTCTGCAGGCAGTGGCAGAGGAATGTCAGAGAATTATTAATCTACGACATGAGGCAAATAAAATTGAAGAAAAGGACTTCTCTCACATTCTTGCGTGTCGACCTGTAACGGATAAGAAAAAACAAAGATCAAGACCCAATCCATGCTATGGGTGCGAAGGTCTACATTTTAAAAATAACTGTCCGTTTAAAAATTTTAAATATTTCAACTGTCAAAAAATCGAACGTAAAAGCTCACCTGGCAGAGTTTTAAAAAAGGTTGAACGAAAAAAATTCTGGAAAGGTTTTCTCAACAGAAAGTCTAGGCGATGCTCAAAAAAGAAAGATGGTGTACATAAAAATTAATAATGTGAACGTGAAGTTACTGCTAGATACAGGCAGAGACATTACAATCATTAATGCTGAAAAATAGGAAAGCCTGCATTAATGGAAACTTTAAAAAATTGCAAAAGGGGTCTCAGGAAAAAAAATTACATTTTTGGGGCGGAATAACTGAGGTTACATTTCGGAGTGAAACCTTGAAAGCAAAAGTTTTTGTGTTAAATAATGCAACAAATTTATTCGGTGCTGACTGGATTGAATTGTTTGATTTATGGGACCGCCCCATAAATCTGTTCTGTGAAAATATAAATGGTTTTTTTTCCTCCAGTAAAAACAAGTCGTCAGATGAATTGAAACAAAAAGTAAAAAATATTTTTCCTGAAGTTCTGTCCGATAAATTAGGTCTGTGTAACAAGACAAAGGCGTGTTTGCAAATGAAAGAAAACGTATAAATAAAGAAACCAGTATTTAAACTAATAGCACCCTTTGCAGCAATAAAGTAAGTCAATGAACTGAAGAGACTAGAAAAAAATTGAAGTTATTTAGAATATTCTAAATGGGCAGCACCAACTGTGTATGTTAAGAAAAAGAATAGAAAAATCAGAGTGTGCGCTGATCTTTCCACTGGTTTAAACGAATGTCTTAAAACGGTCTACTATGCGCTACCTACTCCAGAGGATATTTTTGCGAAATTAAACAGTGAAAAGATATTTTCTAAATTGGCTTTCTCTGACGCGTACCTACAAATTAGAGTAGACGATGAATGCTCGAAATACCTTAAAGTTAACATACATAAAGGATTGCATAAATACAACAGTAAACTATTTGGTTTAAAAGTCGCACCAGCGGTTTTTCAACAGATTATGGATGCAATGTTAGCGGACTGTAAATTCGAAATTCAGGGATCAACACGTCGAGCACGTAAATTATGTATTTGAAAAAATTAAGGATTACGGCTTTACCTTGAGTGAAGAAAAATGTGAATTATTCTTGGCGGAAATAAGATATTTAGGACAAATCATTGAGAGAAATGGATGACGACCGTCGAGGGCAGACGCAATTAAAAATATGCCTCCTCCGACAAATTTAGCGATCTTACAAGCATTTTAGGACTGGCAAATTATTACCAAAATTACATCCTAAATATGCATAAGGTTAGGGCGCCACTGAATAATTTACTGGAAAAAGATATGAAATGGAGAAAGATATGAAAATTGCCAAAAGGTGTTTGACAAAATTAAAAAATATTAATATCTGATTTGTAGTTAGATCACTTCGATCCTGCAGCGGAGATTGTTGTAGCTTCAGACGCTTCTGAGTACGGTATAAGAGCAGTAATACTACATAAATATAAAGATGGTGACATGACAGTGGTGGTTCATGTCTCACGTTCTCTGATATTAGCAGAGAAATATTATAACCAAATCGAAAAAGAAGCTCTATCGATTGCTTTTGCCGTGAAAAAATTTCACAGATTTTTGCACGGTAGGTATTATCGATATTTGGGTCGAAAAAAGGAATTTCTACCTGTACTGCTAATAGGTTACAACGCTGGGCTACGATATTATAAATCTACGATTTTAAGATGGAGTATATACCATCCAAGAAATTAGGCCACGCGGATTATCTATCAAGACTGATTTCAAAACACGCGGAACCATTTGAAGATACTGTGATTGCCGCTTTGCGAGCGGAAAATTAAATTAAAAATCTTTTGTGTAACGGCATTCGTGGATTGCCAGTTACGTTACCAGGCATAAAATCAAAATCGGAGAACGATAAATTCATTATAAAAATGAAAGAAACACTGAAGGCTAAATAAAATAAAAATATGCGCAACACAAATGCGAACCATTTCTCACTGTGCAATAATGTGTTGATGTATGTACAAAGAGTCGCAGTACCAGCCGCACTACAAAAGCATCTATTAAAGGAATTTTATATTGATCACCCAGGGATTTCGAGAATGAAACCACTAATGAGAAGTTACGTATATTGGCCTACAATGGACCATGACATTGAAGAGTCGGTGAAATCCTGCAGAGGTTGTGCCCTTGCAGCCAAGTCACCACTGATAAAATTCCAGCCGTGGCCTAAAACTGACAGTCCATGAACCAGGCTTCATATAGATTTTGCTGGACCAATAAATGGCGCGTATTACTTGATTGTGGTAGATAGTTATATTAAATGGCCGGAAATACGGTGACAATAGAATTTTTTCATGAACTCTTTGCAAGATATGATGTCCCGGACACCATAGTATCCGATAATGGTACACAGTTTACGGCATATGAGTTTAAAAGTTTCTGCAAAATGTACGCAGTTGAACACATCTCTATTCCGCCATATCACCCAAGATCAAACGGGCAAGCGGAATGGTTCGTGGATACATTTAAAAGAGCATTAAAGAAATCAAGAAACGAGCTAGTCGATGACGCAGCATTGACACGATTCTTGAGAGTTTATAGGATAACACCAAACCCAAACACTTCAGGCAAGTCGCCTGCTGAACTAATGTTTGCACGAAAAATAAAGTCAATTTTTGACAAGTTATTACCAAGGGAAAACACTAAAAATACGACAACGTATTTTAATATCGGTGACAAGGTGTTTTTCAAAATATATAAAAATGGAAGAGAAAGTTGGGAAGACGGAGTAGTAACAAGACGAATAGGCAAGGTGACGTGTATGATAAGAGGCGAAAATTGGAAACACAAATGACATTTAAAGTAGCTAAAATATAAATATACGGAAAAAAGAAAAGAGATACCCATGGAAGTGCTCTATGACACCTTTGATGTTCCAACGCCACAAGAAGTCGAAGCTAGGCGTAACAGCACAAGAAAGAAGAAACAAGTAGAACGGTTGGAAGTAGTACCCAAACGAAAGAAATACTAAACTTCCCTAGGAAATAAATCTCAAAGGGTGAGATGTGGCGAGAGTCATTGACACCCCTGTGGAATTGGAAGAATGGACTAGCCGAACTCTTATAAAGAGTAGCGTATTGGTTGAGAGGTAAAAAGGTCGCAGGGGTCGTTGAGAGTTCATGGAAGCCGTAGGAAGTAATTGAGACCTTTGAGAGTTTGTATTTATTGAAGTGTCGTATTTATTGAAGAGTCGTATTGAAGTACATCGTGCGATGACAGTTGTATCTATCCCCGCTTCGTAAAATCTGTATATCCAGCGTATAGGAGAATATTATATAGGCGCAGGAGTGGCTGTGTGGTAAGTAGCTTGCTTACCAACCACATGGCTCCGGGTTCAGTCACACTGCGTGGCACCTTGGGCAAGTGTCTTCTACTATAGCCTCGGGCTGACCAAAGCCTTGTGAGTAGATTTGGTAGACGGAAACTGAAAGAAGCCCGTCGTATATATATGTATATATATATATATATATATATATATATATATATATATATAAACAAAAGACGAAGACAAGTGGTGTAGACAACAACCAAATGTATTAGTTTAATGAAAAAGTCTTCAACGTTTCGAACCTACGCTCTTCCACAGAGAGTAACACAGAAAGAAACAGGGAGAGAAAATAAAGAATGTGTAGTGGCTAGCGATCTATCATGGCGAATGCCGGAGAGAGGGATCACACAGGAGAGCTAGGAAGGAGAGATAATAAAGTAGTAGGTGATCCCAAAATGAAGGTGCGCGTGCGTGTGTATAAGAGAGCATGTATGTGCGTATGGAAGAGGACTGATGACCTTGACGTGTGCGTGTGTAGGTGTGTGGATGATGGTATGGGGCTGGGAAGTGGTCAGTGCTAGTGTGTGCATGGTGGTGTAATGTTATCTGGTGTTGTGTGGTATGTTGGTGTGTGGTGTGGCGGTATTGGGATGTGGGGAGGCGAGAGTGGGGAAAGCAAGGGCGGGGTGTAGGTTAGGCTGAGGGTGGGGGTAGAGGTGGGGTATGTGAGAGTGGATGTAATGGACGGAGTGGGGGTGGGATGAGATGGATAGGGAAGGGGGAAGGTGGGTAGGAGTGAAGAGAAGAGAGAAGAAGGGTAGGAGTGAAGAGAAGAGAGAGAAGGGTAGGAGTGAAGAGAAAAAGTAAGAGTCGGAGCAAGAGAGGAGAGGTGAGTGGGAGGAAGTAGGTGTGAGAGGAAGAGAGGAGAGGGGAGGAGGGTTAGATGAATTGGGGAGGAGGTTTAGATGGAGAGGAGAGGAGAGTTGAGCCCATATAGTGCAAAGGAGTGAAGAGAGAAGATTAATTCCCGTTCACGGCGAAGACGGGAGTCCGGATAGCCCCCCTGTGCAAGGACAATCCGAACACAGACAAGTGTTGCAAAGAGTGACCGATAGAACGGAAATGGTGCGAG
>NC_068986.1:60750769-60755465 GCF_001194135.2 Octopus bimaculoides | reverse complement strand
GACGTGAGACGGCGGGGCGAGTGCGGGGGAGAGAGTAGATGCACGGTTCACGGCACGTGCTCTTGCAATGGCGGTGTGGATAGTGGTGAGAGGATATCCACGTTGGATGAAGTGGTGAGCCATGAGTTGAGACTGAGTCTCAAAGTCATGGTTGTCACTGCAGAGCCTGCGTAGACGGAGGAATTGGGAATAGGAGATGGAGAGCTTGGTGTGTTTAGGTGGGAGAAGGAGAAGTTGAGGTATGAGTGTGAGTCAGTGTGTTTGTAGTGGATGGAGGTGGTGAGAGTGGAGTGATGAATGCTGACCGAAATGTCACGAAAGGAGGCAGAAGTGTCAGAGACAGTACAGGAGAAGTGGAGGGCAGGATTTGACAAAAGAGAGGAAGGAGTCTAGATGTTCGCGGGAGAGTGAGGTCTCACCGATACAGTCGTCAATATAACGGCCCTATAGCTCGGGAGTGGGACCAGTGAAACTTGAGAATATTTGGTCCTCAACATAGCCAACAAACAGGTTCGCATAGTTGGGACCCATTCTCGTTCCCATAGCCACTTTCGAGAGATGCTGGTAAAAATCATCAGCGAACGAGAAGCAGTTGAGTGAGAGGACAAGTTCGGCCAGACGAACGAGTGTGGATGTGTCAGATTGGGGTTTGGGTCGAAGGTCAAGGAAATGTTGGAGTGCACGCAGCCCCTCGTGATGAGAGATCACTGTGTAAAGTCTCTGGATGTCGAGAGTGAAGAGAAGTTTAGAGAGGCCGGAGGGAAGGCGAAAGAGCTGAACAAACGAAGCACATGGTTGGTGTCATGGATGTGAGAGGGGAGGGAAGCTACTGGAGGGCAAAGACACGGTCAAGATATCTGGAGATGAGTTCGGTGGGGCAGTTGCAGGTGGAGACGATGGGGCGGCCAGGATTGTTAGGCTTGTGGATTTGGGGAGGAAGTAAATTGTGGGGGTGCAAGGGGTGCGGACAGTGAGGTTGGAGGCGGTGGGTGAGACAGGAGGAGGAGATGAAGTCATGGATAGTGGAGAACACGGTCTGTTGGTAGCTGGGTGTGGGGTCGGAGGGCAGAGGGCAGTAGAAGGTGTCTTGAAGTTGGCGGAGAGCTTCCGCCTTGTAGAGGTCCGCGCGCCAAGACGCCTTACACTCTTGTAATTAATTTTTTTAGTGATGTAACTTTATTGTGTTACAGCTCACTTTGTCAGTTGTTGGAAGCCATTTTATGGGTCTGTAAGTTTGTCTTTTTCTTCTTTCTTTTATTTGGACATTAAGATGGCTTTCTCCTTAGTGACTCCGCCCTTTGTTCCTCTTGTCTTTTCGGTGTGTGTCTGTGTGTGAGAGAGAGTGGGATAACGAAAGAGAGAGTGAAGGTTTTGGTGAGTACCAAAGATAACTCTGGGGAACATTGTTTGGAGATAGTAGAAAGTACATTTGCAGGGCCAAGAACCATCTTGCTCTTGAGCAGTTGGAGATAATTTCCCACTGGCAGTGTATGTGTGATTGGTGATGAACGAGGTAGAGTATTAAGGGATAGATGAGAAAGAAAAGCGGAAAAAAGAGTGCATAGAGTTGTAATTAAGGTAGATGTTGGCATATCAATAAGCGAAAACAGAAAAATTACTAATGATCGGGAAAAGTAAAAATCTCAGCAGCTTTCAGTAATCTAAAACAATATCAATAACACTTACACAGCTAAGGTATTATTTACCATATACGTGGCTTAAAGAATTTGACGGAGGAATGCCCAAAAGAAAAGAAGTAGTGTTTGTTCACTACAGCTTTAGCAGCTAGCGGCTGTAAATTTTATTAAGCTTATATTTCCTGAATGAAACATCAGTAATTCAACAAGCAAAAGAGGCAGTATAATAGCTTTGAAACCATATTCTTGGTTTTAACCAAGAATATGGTTCTTGACATTAATGGTCATCATCATGATCATGATCATCATCATAGTCATCATCATCATCATCATCATCATCATCAGTAGCAGCAGCAGCAACAACAACAACAACAACAACAACAACAATAGCAGCAGCAGCAATAGCAGCAACAACAGATGTTAGACTCTGTCAGCGGTGAGAAGATTCTTAGAAGAGGTCTGTGAACGTCTTGACAGCTTTTATGACATTGAAGACTTATGTGAATTAACAGCTGCTGGAAATCGTAGATACTTAACATTTACATAATTAATCGATTGCATACCATAGTGACATATATTTCATACTTGTGTAAACTAAATGTGTATCACTTAAATTTATCACTTGCTGGCTATTGTATAAAAAGCACGTTAAACATATTTGTTCAATATAATAAATATTGTTTTCTGTTACTTCCAACCGATATTCTTCACATTTTTAATAATTAGGATAACACGCGACCTACTAGAAGTAAAATAAAATATTTTATTTTGTTTTATTATTTAATTCATACATCTTTAATGCAAAAAGAATGAATTAGTGCTGAGAATACAACTGAAATCTCGTAATTTATCACATACACTCAGTTACATACCCATGTTAATTGCATTGACGTCAGTCACTGAGCTTGTGCATCTAAACCAAATGTCTGCTACAAACGTTTCATAAATGTACACTGTTCACCTGGTGTGTACTGAAGTGTACAACTCCTGTATTTCGAATTTTATCTTATCTTGTATTTTCTAGAAAATCTCAAGAAGATATGGGCATTTGTAAGTATCATATTCAATTACATTTGTTTATCATACCAATGTGTGTGTGTGTGTGTGTGTGTGTGTGTGTGTGTGTGTGTGTGCGTGCGTGTGTGTGTGTGCGTGCGTGTGTGCGTGCGTGCGTGTGTGCGAATGTGATGCCAATTAAGTATGATATAAATACAGTATTAAACAATACATTAGTAATATTTAGGATAAGTCACTTGTGAGCAAAAAGCTCATTCATTTTCAAAAGTGCACAAATAAGAACTAAGATATACGTAATCTGTTGATATTGAAATATTTATCAGATTTTGTTCAAACATTAGGATTTCGTAATTTACATATTTAAATTGATATTTCTTAGCTATGTGCTCCTTACTTTAGATTGTTATTTTATATTAGCCTTATGTTTAGCGATATGGATTGCACTGATTAATGTATCACCTATACAATCCACTACATCACTTAATCAACGAGTTCGCGTCAACTTGGCACTGTGTATTACACAAGAAGCCGGAAAAGCTGCAAACGAGACATTGGAATATTATGTGAGTAATCACTAAATTCTTTATTCCTTCATGTTTAGTTTCTTATTATATAATGAATATTTGTATACCACAAATTAAGTTCTGATATCGACGAATATTTTCAGAAACGGAATTGTGTAAAATAAAGTAATTCACTTTTTAATTAATATCTCTATGTCATGTATAAAGTCATCATATGAAAATCACAAAATCTGTTAGTAATTGTTTCTTATGTTTTTGCACAGTGTAAAAAAAATGTATCGTTGCCCACTATAAACTGCCGTCACTTTACTAAATCTATGTCAAATAAATGGAACGCAATATTTCCGAAATTGTACTTTTACGCAGATAATTTGACTAAAACTTTCACACTCCGGGTTAGTATATATATAAAACATTTTTTGTCTGTCATAAAATATTTCTTTTATTTTTACATAGAATTGATGATGTATTATATAAAAGGTTCATATATTTTTGAAATTTATATGATAAATCTTAATTGCAGTCGGCTGTGATGTCATTGTATAAACCACTCAGTATATATTCTGTACTGCTCAAGAATTATAAGCAAAGAGAATATGAAGTTCTGTGTGCTCATGCTTTGTGTTTTGAAAAACCCTGTCCTTATCCAGAGGCGTGTTCTAAAGAAACTCCACCATCAGATGGTATGCACTACTGCCACTTAAGAAAGGCCAGTGATTGCTTGACTGAGCTGGTTAATCAATTGTCGGTACAGGTAAGTATTGTTGTTATTGTCAACGATGAACATACAAAAATATGACCAAATGTAATCAACGACTATATTGTATGTGTCCTTCCTTTTTAAATAGTAGATTTAAGTTTGAAGTTTAATTGGTTACTAGACTGCCAAGTGATCGCAACGAGGAACCGTTGTTTGACTCGGGGTAATTATTATTTTGTTCTCATATTTTCACATTTATTCTGTGCCTTCTATAGACGTGATGTGTTTTAATTAAGATCATGTATGCGTATGTATACACGCACACATACATACATGTGTGTATATATATATGTATGTGTGTGTGTGTGTGTGTATGTATGTATGTATGTATGTATGTATACACACACATATACATATATCTTGTGCTTTTGGAGGGTCATTACGCCGACAAGAATAAACACATGCACTGGTTCAATAACACTTCTTTACTTTTAGTCACTCGGCTAAATATTTAACCAACAAATCGATCGTTTGTTCAATGTATTGGTTAATCAATCGACTGCTTAACTGGGTAGATGCGTATGTATTTGTACAACCGCACGTGTGTGTACGTGTTTGTGGGTGGGTATGTGAGTGCAGGCATATTTAGGCATATATATAACGTAGGGTTAGAATGCCAGCAAGATGCATGGAAATCTATAGAAATACAACCATACACATCGATTCGCACGCACGTGCACGCATGTCGGTACAGGTAGGAATATATATATATATATACACACACACACACACATACACATACATATATATATATATAT
>NC_068986.1:60744615-60746731 GCF_001194135.2 Octopus bimaculoides | reverse complement strand
ATAAAATTGAAGAAATTGACGGAACGCTGAACTCCAGACTAAACAACTCAAACAACATTTATTTACTTGGTAAACATACATATCTTTTAGTTATACATCTTTAGAGGTGAGAATAACGTGCTGTCGAGTATAAGACCGAAATATGTAGAGACAGCTTTAAACACACGTCCTTGCTCAATCGCTGGCCAGCGTGAAAGAGAATGAATTGAGCGGGAAACGCTTGCTTTATTAATTCTACGCATGCGTAAGACTACGCATGCGCAGGCGTTACTACAAATTCATAGCAGACAGTAAAAACAGACAACATTCATAGTTGTCCTAGAATTACATGTATATAAACAAGTTGAAAAGACATGATACGTATTGAAACTGTATAGCATATCAGTCTTGAAACCGTTAGAAAGCAGAGTAAATGAGAAGTAATGTTAAGTTATGATGTTATCCTATGAAGTTAAATAGCGAACAAGTACGGGACGCTGTACATTTCAAAAAACCGTTGGACTTATGAAAGTAAATAAAAAAAAAACCAAGAACGAAGTAAAAACCGCTAGATATTAAAAATATTAAAAATATATTTTTTTACACAAGTTAATGGTCAAATAGAAGTAAATCTAATAAATAATGCTTATGTATAATATAATATAATCTCCTCAACTATACATAATCTATACAAGACATTGTATTAAATTAAGATTTAGAACAGTAAAGAGACCTTATATGGTTATGTAAGCCCGATGGATTAGAGAAAATAAATTGTAAAAAATGAGAAATAATAAGTAAAAAAAATATATATAAAAATTAGGTTACATTCACATTGCTGCTATCAAAAATATAAATAAATAATGAATAAAAATAAAAATAAGTGAAATGAATTAGGATACATTCAAATTGTAGCTAACAAATTAAAGAAAAATTAAGTTAATTACCTTAGTAATGGAGTTTAAATACAATATTCAGAGTAATATTACAAGAAGTAATGGATTTAATCGATAGGGCAAAAAACGTAAACAAATATTACGGTGTAATCGTAAATGCCTCACATATAAAAATATAACTGAAAAATTAAGTAATTATTATGATGTAGAGTAGTTAGCTGAAAGACACCATTATCTTAAAAAATTCAATAGATACTTATGAACAAAAAATTCTTTAAAAATAAAGCTATGTTATGAAAGAGAAATAATAGATTCAGAGTTAACCATGTCAGACTTAAATTCATGGTCAAAAGGGAGGTAAATCTAGCAAATTAATGAATATGTGCGTTTTTAGAGAATCTAAATGAATCAGTTCATGTTATAGATCCTACCACATTGTTATATTGATTATGATTAAAAAAAAAAAAACTATAATCTTATAGACATCAGTAAAGGATATGTAATCAAGATAAAAACTAACCTAACTAAATTAGATTAATAATTCCGATTAATAGAACAAAAATGTATGTTTATTCATATGTAGGCATCTGAAAGATTTAAAAGCAATTTTATTAATTAGGTAACCCTTGGAAAAAAGTATGAAATACAATTCCAAATTACATAAGGAACAAACATTATTGCCCTTGTCATACAGAAACGATTTTCCTAGAATCGACCATTCTAAAGAGTACTCTTTATTTTAGTCATTCAGTTGCCAAATTAAACTACTAAGCGCCGTGCTATTTTGTTTTTTCTATCTCTAAATGACGAGTAATAGTTCGATATTCTTCTCGAGATTTCAAGTGACGACGAGCCAACATAACTCCAAATTCCATTTTTAGTTAAAACATTACACCTGTATACAGCATTCTTAGTTTTTGCATTTGCACTGAGAAATTTGATTCTCATTTACTCTGCTTTCTAACGGTTTCAAGACCGATATGCTATACAGTTTCAATACGTATCATGTCTTTTCAACTTGTTTATATACATGTAATTCTAGGACAACTATGAATGTTGTCTGTTTTTACTGTCTGCTATGAATTAATCTGACTTTGAAGAGATACAATATTCCATATTTTATAATATGCATGAGTTGGTCTGGATATTGCATCGAAATGATCATAGGTCATAATAAAGTTGTTACAATGGATCATCTTTCAGCTCTTATTTAAATTGATATATATATATATATATATATA
>NC_068986.1:60739630-60744522 GCF_001194135.2 Octopus bimaculoides | reverse complement strand
ATATATATGGTACAATTAAAATGACATTAGGATACAAGGGAATCCATACAAATAAATACATGTAATTATGAACAATTCCAATACACAACCATCCATACACATCCACGCACGCGCAGACGCGCAAACGCGCTCACATGCACGCGTAAACACACATACACACACATACACGCACACACACATACACGCACACACACATACTTGTACACACACACACACGAACACAAGAACACACAAACACAAATACATACACGTACACACACGTACAAATATAAATATTTTCAGTGAATAGAGTACAGTAGTTAAGGAAAGGAGAGAAGTGAGTATAGCTGAAAAGGAAGTGGGTATAACTAAAAAGCGAAGAAAATTCCATACTAGTAGTTAAACCAAAAAGGACTGTGCCATTCGCGACATTGAAACAAATTAACGAAGAATTAGATAGACTTGAAAATCTTGGGGTTATTGAAAAAAAGTGATTACACTGAATGGGCGTTCCTAACAGTTTATGTTAAGAAAAAAAAAACCCGTGTATGTGCTGATTTTTCAATTGGGTTGAACGAATATTTGATGCCATATAATTACTCGTTACCAACTCTGGAAGAAATTCTCGTGAAGTTGAATGGAGGAAAACTTTTTTTTCAAAATTGGAGTTATCTGAAGCATACCTGTAGGTACAAGTTGATGGAGAATGTCCAAAATTACAAACGATAAAAACCCATAAAGGATTATATAAATTTATATAAAGTCAATTATATAATTGACTTCCTTTTGGCATAAAGGTAACACCAGGTATTTTCCAACAAGTTATGGACACTATGCTAGCAGGTTCGGATTTCGCAATAGTTTACATTGACGACATGCTCATAAAAAGTGAAACTCGTAGTCAGCATGCAGAGCATGTTAAAAAGGTCTTCGAAAAAATAAAAGATTATGAGTTTAAGCTCAAAAAGAAAATGTGTGATATGTTTTATACCAAGAATAAAATATCTAGGGCAGATTATTGATGAAAATGGACGTAGACCAGACTCGACAAGGGTGAGTGCAATAAAAAAATATGCCTCCCCCAGCAAGCATTACACCGTTACAAGCATTTTTGGGGCTCGCAAATTACTACCAAGTATACATACCGAATATGCATGATTTGAGAGCACTCCTGAATAATTTGTTTAAAAAAGACGTCAAGTGGCCGTACAAGTGCTAAAAAGCTTTTGAAGAAATTAAAAACATCTTAACGTCAACATTGTTGTTATCGCATCTTGACTCGAATTTAGAAATGGTAGTGGCATCAGACGCTAGTGAAAGTGGTACTGGAGCTGTGATTTTACACAAATATGAAGATGGTGGCATGAAAGCTGTAGTTCATACTTCGCATTCCTTATTGCCGGCTGAGAAAAGTTACAGTCAAATAGAGAAGGAAACATTAGCCATCATATTTGTGGTAAAGAAATTCCATAAATCTATACATGGAACAAGGTTCCGTTTGCAGACAGACCATCGCCCATTGTCGAGCTATGGATCAAGAAAGGGTATTCCCACACATACAGCCAACAGATTGCAGTGCTGGGGAACGATCCTACTGAATTATGACTCAAGATGGAGTATTTTCCATCGAAAAAATCAGGACATGCAGATGATTTGTCGAGGTTAATACCAAACTACAGTGAGCTACTAGATAACAAGGAAAACTAGACATAAGGAAATGGGAAAAATGGGTTAACTAAAAAGGAATTAGTACTATGAAGGCTTCCGTAGATGAAAACCAGTGAAAGTAGAGTCCCAACCCGACTGTCAAATATTGGTGCGGGATGAAACCACATCGTTCACTTCTCTCTGGATAAATTGTGACACAGTTGGGTTTATTTTCTACATGCTTACTTTATTTAGATGTTTCTTATGTCTCTCATAAGTATTGGCTTCTTAATCATACTACTTTAGTTATGCTCTCCTCTTTTTCAGTTTGATTTCTTTGATCCCAGTATCTCTTTTCCTTTATTTTTCTGTTGGAATATTCATACATCCCGTGTCCCTTCTTGTTTCGCCATTGTATTCATCTATAGTCTCGTTCATTTTCAGAGAAATCTTTCTACCCCAATAAGACTTTATAGACACACACCTTACCCTCTACAGATGGAATGATATCGGACAAAATTGGTCCATCGATAATGTCCTCTCCTACTCAGGTATCAGGAAGTTCTCTGCTAAGCAGTATCCTCTTATGGTGGTTCTTTTTTCCACATTTGTTGTAATAGGCTCTTTTATATTAAGAAAATGCTGGACATGTGTATGAAAATTTTGTATCTTATCGCCTAGTACACTTTCGGATCTTGCCTTCTACACAAAGAACTTTATTCTATATCACCGGGTACATATATAAAGTTAGGGTGTTACTTATTTAAATGCTTGTGTGTATAATGTTGTTAAAACAAATTAACTCCACAGTTACAATATTTTTTCATATTTTTCAGATTACCTCCAAAGGTGACCCAGAGGAGACACTAATTCTAGATGAGGCACTAGATATAGATGAGACACTCCTGATCCCGAGGTTTACTTCAGGAGTTCATCGCCAGTTGTATATCATGGCCACAATGCAAAAGCTTGTAGCAGATTTGAGCAACACTGAATACTTACTGGAGTTTATACTTTCGTAACCTGAATGTATTTTAGCACATATTTTGGCACGCACGCATGCGCGCGCGCGCACACACACACACACACACACACACACACACACACACACACACACAGACTCACACACAGACTCACACACACTCACACACACACACATCATTTAATATACACAGTATTTAAAAGAACTACTGATAGTTTCGTGCTTTAGAGATACGATATATTAGCGGAATTATATAACATGGCACCTATCTCCAAGCAATCTTTCAGGCCAAGTGCATATCGTTAGATGTTTTTAAAAACCAGGACGTTGGTCTATGAGAAAACATGAGAAATGGAGGACACTAAATGCTCCGCATTGAGTAGCTATCCCCAAAACTGACCTCCTTTTTGATATACTATTCCACACTTGCTAGATTAATTATGGTTTCTACTGACATAGAAGACAAAGAGTTTGGTAGTCCTACTTTTCTTTTCCTTCTTCTTGTTCCACTTTTTGCATCAACCTTGTTCGCGTGTTTCTTTCTTTCTTTCTTTCTTTCTTTCTTTCGTTTTTCTCATAGACCAGCGTCCTGGTTTTTAGATACATCTAACGATATGCACTGAGTATGAAAGATTGCTTGGAGGTTCATGGCAGGTTATATAAATCTGCCAATCTATTGTATCTCTAAAGCATAAAACTATTAGTAGTTTTTTTCTAAATACTGTGTTTATTAAATGATATTTATCTCTCACTGGATGGAATACATTTTACTCATCTTACCGATGTATATATGTATATGTGTTTTATATATATGTATGGGAGTAAAATCTATGCATGTATACACACACACACACACACACACACACACACACACACACACACACACACATATATATATATACCGTAAAATCCCATGCTATTTACGCACTTTTTTCACAAAAATAAAAATAAACTTTAGGGGTGCGTAAATTACATGAATTTTTTAATTTTTTTTTTTTTAAAGACTCACAAAACGAAATCATTCGTACTAGAAGTTGACTTATTTAATGTCAGAATAGGCTTTTATAGAAAAAATAGCGGCTTAAATATAATAAAGTTGACTTTTATTTATACTGGACAGTATAATGATTATTTTTTCTGTATAAATTTACTAAAACCATTAAATGGTTGACTACTTTTTAAAGTCTGACGTTCATGCTGATAATCACGGTCCGAGCCATATTTCACATATTTTACTAGGTTGAGTAAAGTGTCATCCAAATTGATGTTTATTGGTAATTAAACTTAATTTGCAACAACTGTGCATATTTATCAGCTTTGTTTTTGTTAATAATTCTTATCTTAACAACTTTTTCTGTAATCGTGATTTGAGAAGACATACAGTAGTATACTAAAGATCGGACATTATTTCTTGTGGGCAAGAAATGTAAAATAAAGTTTATTATAAACAACACAAACACTTTGTAATTTAATAGCTTTTAATGTGATACCTGTTAAACAGAAATTATTTTTTATTTAATGAAAATTTAATAAAATCTAATCGTAAGTTGGATACTGGTACAAGAAGCTTACCTGTTACCGACCGTACCTTATTAAACTGTACCAGCAAGCCCTCAATGGAGATGGCAGCATACCAGACTGGTTGGCTCTGGCGGAAACAAAGCTTGTTCCGAAAAGCAAGGAAACCCAATTGGCAAAAAATTACAGGCCTATTGCATGCCAAAATTTAATGTATAAGATTTATACAGCATGCCTAAACAGATTCCCCCAGGACCACTGTGAAAACAATAGTATAATCACAGCTGAACAAGCAGCTGGGAAGAAAGGAATCTGGGGATGTACTGAACAACTACTTATAACTAAGGTAGTAATGACGGAGGTACGGCACCACAGAAGAAATCTGGTCTCTATGTGGCTTGACTATAAAAAAGCATTCGACTCTGTCCCCCATTCGTGGATGCTAGAAGCCCTCCGACTTGCTAAAGTCCCAGGGAACTTGATTAATGCCATATCTAACCTGACATCTTCCTGGGCCACCATCGTGAAGTTAAATACAGTAAGTGGATGTATCACCAGCAAAAAAATACAATATCGCAGGTGGATATTCCAAGGAGACAGCCTCTCTGTGATGCTGTTCATACTGTCGGTAAACCCATTATCATACATGCTGAAGAAGTCTGAAGGGTATCTAATTGGAACGCAGGCAAACAGAAACACCAAAATTACGCACTGCTTCTTTGTCGATGATTTGAAATTGTATGCCAAGAACATGGATATGAAAAAA